>NC_045030.1:111363506-111368267 GCF_008632895.1 Mastomys coucha
AAAACATGAAATAAACAATACTACTAATAGAGAGGCTGAGATAGGAGAAGCAAGATTTCAAGACCCTAGCCATTCTGACTGGTGTGAGGTGGAATCTCAGGGTTGTTTTGATTTGCATTTCCCTAATAACTAAGGATATTGAACACTTCTTTAGTTGTTTCTCAGCCATTTTGTATTCCTTAATTGAGAATTCTTTGTTTAGCTCTGTACCCCAGTTTTTGGATAGGGTTATTTGGTTCTCTGGAGTCTAACTTCTTGAGTTCTTTGTATTTATTGGATATTAGCCCTCTATCAGATATAGGATTGGTAAAGATCTTTTCCCAATTTGTTGGTTTTTGTTTTGTCCTATTGACAGTGTCTTTGGCTTACGGAAGATTTGCAACTTTATGAGCTCCCATTTGTTAGTTCTTGATCTTAGAGCATAAGCTATTGGTGTTCTGTTCAGGAAATTTTCCCCTGTGCCTATGTGCTCGAAGCTTTCCCCCACTTTCTTTTCTATTAGTTGCAGTGTATCTGGTTTTATGTGGAGGTCCATAAAAAACTTTTTAAGTTGAAGAACAAAATATTGCTTGAAAAACAAGTTTGTCAAAAGTATACTCTTGCTGGGCGTGGTGGTACATGCCTTTAATACCAGCACTTGGGAGGCAGAGGCAAGCGGATTTCTGAGTTTGAGGCCAGCCTGGTCTACAGAGTGAGTTCCAGGACAGCCAGGGCTACACAGAGAAACCCTGTCTCCAAATATATATATATATACACTCTTGTAAAGTTCTTTCCTAAGCCTTAATAGTTGTATACTCTAACCATGAGAAAGGATTGAGAAAGAATAAGAAGGAACCAGAAGATATTCAAAGGGAAAATGCTATTAGTAGAACTTAACTCAGACTAATGTGGAACTCAGGAAATCCTAGGTAGGATATTACAGACATATGCCATCACTCCTAACATTATCTTTCTACACAAAACAAATGTTATTCTCTTGAGAAATTAATTGATGTCTTTGTTTCTCAGTGAAGAAAGATCCACAAAGTTTTAAGCAAAAACACTCATAGCATCTTAAAAACTTCATTTTTCTCAGTGATCTAGTTACTTAAAATATTTCTCCTTAGACTTTTGTGGATGTGCATTTCACTTAGTATGAAGTCTTCTAATATAAGCTTCCTGGCCAGATCAGTAATGGCTTGATACAGAATGACAAATTTTGAGTGATGCACTTATATGGAGTGAGGTTAAAACCCAGAGAAGCAAATTGCATAATAGCAATTGGTGGGAGCTGACGATGGAAGGAAATGGGGAGGGGAGTTGTTTGTATATGCTGAAAGATATAGGACAAATGTTAGGAGACAAAAACATTCATGAGATCTATCTATAACAAGGCCCTCATAGTAAATAAGCTTATGCTGAGAACTTGAAATTTGAGAAGGAGTTGCTCTTAAGTGTTTTTATCCTGGGCATATGACAGAAGGAAACTACATGAGTTCATATCTATGTTGGTAAGCTTGATAACAGGATTAATACAAAAAGTACACTTATGCTGAAGCCTTGTGTTGTTCATCTTAAACAGATGCTACTTTTAGTAACAATGCCTCAGCAATGCTGAAAAACCTAATTTGAAAATAATAACATAAGAGCTGAGGTTTGGTTCCCTGGCAGAGTGCTATGTCTAAAGTCTGGAGTTCTGTCCCTAGCAGTGTAAAAATTATGTTCAAATACATAGGTATAATTTTAAATTGATATTATATTGTGAATGAAATTATAGATTTATTAGCTACTTACATGGAGCTAGTCATATATATATTTTATATAGGCTCTTGAAAATGCTGCTTTATCTTATGTGAACTAGACATTTATATTTCTATTATTGATTGTGACTTGGGAGTTCATATAAAATACTTTATCTGAATTTAAAAGGTTTTATTTTAGCTTTTAAAACATGTTATTTGACTCACTTTTTTCTTCGTTAGATAACTGGGAAAAAGGCATATGCTACAAGCCAGCAGATTTTTCAAGCCATTAAGTCATTGTGGACAAAAACCAATGAAAACGAATCACTCCCTAAACCAAAGGAAGAAATCAAGGTAGAGCTTAAATAAACAAGAAGAGTGTCATTGAAGCTTTGTCTGAGTAAGCACTGGCTCATACTGATGTTCCAGAGAGGTCAGAGATAAAATGAAGACAATAAAAGACTCATAGTAACTTGGTATAGTGTAAGTTTACATTCTTTTAGTAAAATGATTTACCTCTGAAGAAAATATCTGTTTTTAATAAGCAGGAAGGAAGGTCTGATGGAATCCATGCCAAAATGCCTGACCTGAAACACTCAGTGTCTTTGCCAAAAGAACTTTCCTCTGCGACAAAGATTAAATCAGAATCCACCTCAGGTTTGTTTGGAATTTTTAATTTTGTTTTATTTTTATTAAATAATTTTAAAGTACTATAGTTGATGCTTTGAACTTTACATCTTTTCCCAAATGTTTTTTTTTCTCTTTCATATGTATGCTTTGAATTTCATTTTTGGTTATAAGGGACCTAGATTCCTGAGAATTTTATTTTTAAAACACCACATAAGTATAATCCATGTCTTCATGTATGCAGGTACAGTACTGTCAGTATGATTGAGTGAAACATTTAATATCACTTTATAAATGTAAGTTATTTTATCAAAAGGAGGAAAGTGTACCTTTTAGGATACTCTCAACTGACAGGTATGAGCCACACCTGCATAAAGCATCTCAGCTTCCATTTCTCATGCTATTTACCTGTCACTCTCCTGTCAGTCTTAGTTTCCACTACCTGTGCTTTTATTAAATTCAGGTACCAGGAGAAATTGCTGCTTTAAGTAGTACATGTAACACTATTACAACTTTGCTAGGAATTCAGTATTGGCAATCAATACTTGGTGGGACCCACTAGTGAGACTTACGCTTTCTAAAGAAATCCTACCATGATCAAAGAGAATGGAGCCAAATGTTTAAACCTGTCTATCACATAAACCCGTCTGTCTCAGATTTGCATAGTTGCCTCATTGCAAAGCAAGTATGCCATATTCAGAGGTGGAAAGGTGGAAATGGTCCTGTTATCTAACCTTTATAAAGCATGCACTATGAGAATAGATTACTCATGAGTATTGTTATTCAACCAGCAATACAAAGCAAAACAAAATCCAACCTCTGATGTATTGGTAATTATTTTCATTTCATAATGAAACACTCCAGGAGTTTAAACAGCTTCTTTCAAATCATAGAACTTAATCAGTAGCAGTTCTAGTAGTAGTTCTAGTATTTCTAGCTCATCTTCCTAATGCCACAGTCTAACCTCTTCTATATAATTCTTCTAATTGAAAACCATAAGTTTGTCTCCAATTTCCTCTTCCTCCTACTCCCCTCTCAATCTCCATCTGGTGGTCAGGCAAGATGGTCGGGCAAGGTGGTCATGCCTGTAATTCAAGCATTTGGGAAGCTGAAAGAGAAGGCTTGTGCACTGAAGGCCAGTGTGGGCTCTTATTTATTTAGTGAGTCCCTAGACTAGCTTGGGATATATACTAAGGTCCTGTCTCAAAAGAGTAATATAGTAACAATAGTAATATTAGTCCAAGAAAAGCTGTCACCAAATAGCAAAACTTTAGGAAGCAAGGGAGATGACCAGGATTAGATGAGGAGATAAAGGTAGAGTTGCAGGAGACAGAAGAATGCCTTTATAAGAACCCGGCCATGTTAGATCATTCCTACTCTTAAATGAAAGCATAGCAGGCTATGTATGGTATTTAGACGAGTTTTCTTGAGTTGGACATGATGCCTAAGGTACATTGATTGAATTGTGAGCCTTAAGGCTATTTTAGGAACCATCTTGATTGATATTTTTAACTAAAGAGCAATTGAACATAGAGTGATCTCATTCTTCTGTCTCCTAGGCAGTTGAGGTCTTGTATCCTCACATGATAGAGAAGAGAATCAAACATATTGTCAGGACACTTTATAGGGTACAAATTCCATTCACAAGGACTCTACCTTCATCACCTAATCTAATCCTGATTACCCTTCCTTGCCTCTGAATACCATTATAACATTGGTGGTTGGGGTTTCAGTGTAACAATGTAGTTTTGAGGGTTAATTGTCTCACCCTTAGAACTTGGCATTTTTCCCATTTCACATGTGTCAATTTCCATGACATGGGAAACAGTAGTGAATATGACCACAGGTTTTAGGAAAAGACTTGAAGCTGAATACCACACCCATTATTAGAATAGTTCTATTACCTGGGGCAAGATGTCCATCACCATAGGTTTGTTTCCCCTCCACAAGAAAGAAAATAAGAGTTCTCACATGTTTGCTCTTAGGGTTAAGTCTCAGTCTCTCAGTTTCTGTTTCTCTCTCTCTCTCTCTCTCTCTCTCTCTCTCTCTCTCTCTCTCTCTCTCTCTCTTTCTCTCTGCCCCCCCCGCCAGATGCATGCAGACAAACACACATATCCCGTGACACAGGGGTCTCAATATGCATTCCACACTATCCTTGAACTGCTGCCAGCCCTCCTACCTTATAATAAGGTTTCTTGAGTGCTGAGTGAGGCCTTGAACCTGATTGATTATCAGAAAAGTTCCACAGAAAATTCTGAGCAGTTTAAGAATTTCAGAAGATTGAAGTTCTAAAGATAGGGGGACCTTTCCAATCTAGGAAATTGGAGTGAATATAAATCCAGAGAGTAAGTAGAGGTGTTAGAGGACTTAGGAAATTTATGTATACTGTTAAGCAAATCTGAAAGCAAAAGAC
>NC_045030.1:111368277-111385415 GCF_008632895.1 Mastomys coucha
ATAGTTCTGCTTTATACACTTTTAGAAGAATGGCCAGTGGCAGATTGCCCTTATCCAGCACATATCCTCAGAGCCATGCCCATATGGGCAACATTAACTGTCTTGATTGGATTATTTAAAAGAGACAGAGACAGAGGCAGAGAGGGAGAGAAGACTCAAAGTGGGAAGGAAGTAATATCAGGAGAGGGGCCAGGAGAAGGTGAAGGGAGGGAGTGGGGAGTAGATATGATTAGGACCCATCATCTACATTGATGAAGGTTACTGATTGGTTTCTTATATTCCAGTAGATGGCCCCAAACACATGCACATATGGGCATCAGTAACAAGACATAAATAATAGTGTTTTATCAAAAATAAATTAAAGGGCTGGAGGATGGCTCAGCAGTTACGAGCACTGGTTGCTCTTCCAATGTACCCAGGTTTGATTCCCCAGCACCAAATGGCAGCTCATGTCCTCTTCTGGCTATTGTGGATACCAGGCATGTATGTGATGCACAGATATACATGCAGTAAAATGTGTACTTTCATAATACTTATAACAACAATAATAATAATAATATAATAATAATAATAATAATAATAATAATAATAATAATGAAGTTGGAAAAGGATGTATTTGGGAAGATAGGAAGATAGATATGATCCTATATCATTATGCACATAAATGAAATTCTTCCCACTACTAGATGGAGAGCAATAGCCAATCAGTGGCAACTGAGAAGGATAAAATCTATTTTCTCCTGGGACAAGCCTTATGACAAGTTATCTAATCCCTTGGAGTCAATCCTAAACATGTGGATATATGAGCAATAATGGATTATGCTGTGTGTGTGTGTGTGTGTGTGTGTGTGTGTGTGTGTGTGTGTGTGTATTTCTGAAGTTTAATAAGAGTAATTGCCTTCCTAGAGTCTCTTTAGATTTGTGTGCCTATTTAAGCCAGAACTTTTTTATTTACATTCCAGCCATTGTCCACCCTTCCCAGTCCCCCCTTCCACAGTTCCTCATCCCATTCCCACTCCTCCTTGCCTCTGAGAGGGTGTTTCCCATGCCCACCACCAGGACTCCCCTTTCCCTGAGGTCTCAAGTCTCTTGAGGATTAAGAGCATCTTCTGTCACTGAGGCTAGACCAGACAGTCCTCTGATACACACACACACACACACACACACACACACACTCTGGAGTCCTTGGACCAACTCATGTATGCTGCCTGGTGGATGGCTCACTCAGTCTCTGGGAGCTCCCTGGAGTCTGGGTTAGTTGCAATTGCTGGTCTCAAATGTAGGGACAGGGTTCCTAACCCATAGTCAAAATCCTGACCCAGAATTGTTCCTGTCTAAAAGAACTGCAGGGAAAGAAATGGAGAAGAGATTGAAAGAAAGGAAGTTCAGTGACCAGCCCAACTTGGGCTCCATCTAACAGGGGTGGAGACTATGATGTGCTGACAGCAGGAGCCAGAACTTATATAGCCACAATTTCTACTCAAAAAGACAGAAAACTCGTGTGTGTAAATGTATATATGTGTATATATATACATATATATATATAATATGTGTATATATGTATACATATGTGTATATATGTATACATATGTGTATATATGTATATATGTGTGTGAGGTGTGTGTGTATGTGTGTGTGTAACAATTACAGAAGGAGTCATGAATTGAGAGTGGAGTTTACACAGATGGCGTTAGAGGGGAAGGAGTGGAAATGATGTAAATTCTCAAAAGATAAAATATGAAATTCTCAAAAGATAAAAATTGTAGTAAACAAAATTCTCAAAAATAAAGAAAATTTTAGGAAATTATCAAAGAATTAAAAAAATGTTCAGAAAACCTTTTTATGGTGTTGAGTAGTGGTTGCCACCAGGTGGCAGTGAAGCTGCTTTTGAGAACAGCTGACAAGCACAAAACTCCTAGCATTTCTTTACCTGGTTTTTGAGACCCTTTTCAGAGGGTTTCTAATTAAAAACTAAATACATGCTATTACATTATTATATATGTTAAAGTATATTTAATATCTACTATAATTTTCAAGTAGTGCCAGTTGAAAATATCTTGATAATCTATAAGGTGATAAGAAAACACCTATGATTTCTGTTGGCAATAAAAATGTAAACATAATACTCTGGAAGTTTGTCACCTAGATTTATGACTGAATAAAATGTCCACTTTTAGAGATTCATAACAGTATAGACAACTTTTCTTAATCTTAATTGATAGATCATGAATTCTATCATAAACCTATGAAGAGGCTTCAGGTTAAAAATTCCTGTTGTATAGATAATAGTATTAATATCATGGATAGTGTTTATGGCCTGATTAAGACTTTGGGCCTGATATCATATGTAAGTGTGTCATACTTTATAAAGTAGAAAATTTTCTAAAAATTATAAATCATGTTCAAATTTCCCCTTTGTTTTAAATAATAAAAACGAAAATAAATTCTTCTGTGGGAAAAAATGTATGGCTCCCCCAAATTATAAAATCATTTAAAAATAATTCAGATATTGAAAAAAATTAAAAATAAAAACAATTGGTGCATGTACTCTACAGAGACTAGAAATTTTAACTAGTAATTGTTGACTAAATGATTGCTTTTGATATCTTAAGACAAGATAGTCTAACCGCCATCTTTTTCTAAGTAAGCTTCCTTTTCTAAACAATAAGAAATGTGTTTTGACTATTTGGTTGTTCTTTGCCTACTTGTCATGCGCAAAGTAGTATATGTATCATACTGAACCCATTATTTTACCTAATGCTTAAAGAGAGTATGTGATATTGTTACTATACTAACTTCCATTTTCAGAAAATCCAGATCTCTGTAGGAATTGGGCATGCCTATATTCATTCTGGCTCCCTCACTTAGCAGTTGAGTGATATTAGTCAAATTAATCTCCCTAAATTAATTAATAAATTAATCTCCTTATCTGTCAAATGTGAATAATGTAGGCATGCATTGCATAATGACAGGGATCAATTCTAATGAATGTGCCGTTAGATGATTTCACCATTGTGGAAACACCACTGTGTGTACACAAACTAGTTAACATAGGTCAGTATGCAATGTGGCTTATTTCCTCAATCTAATTCCAGACATGTGTGGTACATTGAGCTACAACTTTTCTGACACACAATTAACTTGTCAAGCTAAGTATTAAGTAATCTTACTAAATCTAAGGATCAGTTTTCAATCTCAAGTACATGAAATCCATCAATAACCATGAATACAGATTAAACTGCCCCATCCTCCCTTGGCCTGTAAGGTATCACTTACTCTTGTTCTTGTTGTTCATATCTCTATCTTAACCTGAAAAGGTTACAGTATTCCGAAGAGTTCCCTTCTTGTACTTACCTGGCTTTAGATAATGCTACTTTGCTCCATGGTTTTAAATGCTACATAGGCTGGAGCTGTAGTAAACCAGTTGGGGCCTCTAAAGAACTGTACTGACACAGTTCTAGCTGACTCCCCAATATTTCTACTCATATGTTGAGTAAGTAATTCAGATTCCACACATCCAAAATTTAACATTTCATTTGCTTTCCCCCAAATCTACTTGTATCACATTTTGTCCTTTCTCAGTAACTGTCAGCTCCCTTCTTCTAGTTTCTCAAGTTAAACAGTCAGTCTCTTTAGGAAATTCCATTTACCTTCAAAATTATTCATAGTAGAATTCTCTCTTACAGTTCTCACAACTGTCACCATGAATCTCTCAGCATTTCAGGGAGTAATGCAATAACTTTGTATCTGCTATCTTTACTTATGTGTTTCTTCCTCTATGGTCTCTTTTACTTGGGCAAAAGTTCTCTTATTAAGCACAACTATGTCATGCATCTGCTTAAAAATTGCCCTTAAACTTAAACTAAAAGGCTAGATCTTTTTTTTTTTTTTTTAAGTATAGGATAGAGTTTATTTAGGGCATGTGGAGGGAAGTTAAGAGGGTGGCAGAGACAGAGAAAGGCAGAGAGAAGGAGAGAGTATAGAAGTAGGGGCCGGCCATTACTGCGGAGGGGAGGGGGAGAGAGAGAAGGAACAAAGGGGCAAGAGGCAAAAGAGAGAAGCAGGAGTAAGAGAGCTAGGCTAGATCTTAACCATGACTCTAAACTAGCCTGATGTTGTCTCCTGTCAGTCATTGACACCCATTTCTCTACTGTATTCCAGCCATATTGGATCAGGTCCTCATCCAAGAAGCCATTTCCCATGGATAACGATCTACAGAACACATGCCTGAATCTTCCTCAGTCCTTTCCTCAAAGGATCACCTTTTCTAAGCCACCTTATTTAAACTTGTAAATTCCCCAAATACTTTGTGTGTCCCTCCATGATTTCCTATGCAGCACCTAACTATCAAAGGATGTGCTACGGATTTTTGCTTACCTTGTTTTCTATTTCACCCATGTTAAGGTCATATTGAGAGATTTTATGTTTTGTTCCCTGCTATATTCCCAATACAAAATATAAATATCTCCTTTTTCACTTTAATACTTTCTAGGTACTACACAGTTTATTCCTGACCCCAAGCTCATGGATCACGGGCAGTCTCATCCAGACGATAAAGATATGTACAGCACTAGAAGCTGAACCAGTTTTTAGAGGGAGCCTACATAGAGAACTGCAAGATGTACCAAGTTGCAAACAATGGTGAAAGATCACATAATGAATGGGTAATTGACAGGATGTGACTTGAAATTTTTCCATGACATTTTCAAATAAACAGTTTGGCCAATGATACAAGTGGTAAAATCATCAATTAATGAATACAACACAAATAATATTAAGTCATTGATTAGGTAAGTGAGATAGAAATACTAGGAGTATATTACAAGTCGTAATAGAATTTATTAAAAAGCAAAATGAAGTGAAGATATGTCAGTAAGACTGAATTCTAAAAACATACATATGTATGTATGGTATGTGTATATGTATGGTATGTATGTATGTGTGAATCTGCTTCAGTTTTCCCAATTATTGCCAGTTAACTTAGAATGGGGGCTAGAAGAATGTTTTTTTTTCACTTGACTTTTTTTTTAGAGCTGGAATAAAGTATCCATATTTTATGGCACATGAACTTTGTTTTATTTATTTTGACTTCTCTTAAATGCTTGAAAACATCTATTTAAGTGGACTATATATTATGTGATTCTAGTACTGAATAGCAATTTTGCTACTGCTTCTAGGGTGTTGTGTTTTTCTGTTTCATTCCAATCGGGCCTTTAAACCCATCAAACTTGCCTGTTTTCTGTTTCATAGAGCAAAGATTCCAGTTCTTAGATACAACCATTCCCACTAGCCATCTAACTTCCCGGTTACTCTTTGCAGTCATTCTTTACACCCTTTCCTAAGAGTAGTGTTTCTCCTCAGGTCCCAATTCCCATCTTTTCAGGATTGTGTTTCATGGAGTTTAACCTTCAGTCTTTGGTGTCTCTTTTCACTCAGTTCTCTTCCTCAACTAGTAAATAGATTCACGTTAAAAGAATCAAAAAGCATAAAAAAAGACAGAACATTACCCAGCCTTTTCCCTCAAGCTGCCTTTTCTCTTGAGCTTCTTCCTACGATTTCTGTACATCTTTAAAAAGGCATTATGTGTAAGTGAAGTAAAGTAATTGATTATCAATGTTTTAACAACATTGATTACAACTAATAGTTGTCAGTTATTTAGGAGATAGGTAAGTATTGTTGGGTTTTTAAGGTTGTTTCAAAACTAATACTGCCTGGAATGTTTTACAATGGGCCCCCACATTTTCTAATGCATTAGCTTCTGACATGTTGATGAGCTCAGACCTTGATTTCTACTTTACTGTCAATAACATTTCATAACCAGATAAACGAAAAACTGGAGAGATGGCTCAGCAAGTAAAAGTGTTTTCTCCAAAGCCTGATGACCCAACTTAGAGCCTGAGACTCACCTGAGAGAGCTCAATCTTCCAGGTTATCCTGTTACCTGCATACAAAGGCAATGACATGCTCCTGTGCATACACACAAAAATGTGCATACGTGATAAATGTTTTTTAAGTAAACATAGTCCCTTAATTCTATCATGGTTTCTATAACATCTCACAAGAAAACATAATACAAATAGAAAAGGTACAAGTGAAGGAAGATTGTTTAATGAAAAATAGAACTTTTTCTTTTGTTGAGATTTTATAAGGCATTCTGCATAATTTGTAGGGAATTTGTGAAAACTTTGGAAGATTATAATCTAAAAAGGCCATATATGCAAACCATGCCAAAAAACTGGGTGCATATCAAGGGGCGCTTTGTAAGAACAAAACAGCAGAACCTAATAAGTCTGTATTTTCAACAAACTCAGGGTTTAAATTGTAATTCATGAGTTAGTATATTGCAATAGCTAGTTCTGTGACAGCTTATTTAATAACAAATTAAAACCATTTATTTATAGTGAGTCTTTTAATATAGAGAGATTATGACAAATATAACATCCTGAAAAGGATAGTTGTAAAATGAATGTATCTGATAAGAGAACAGTAAAGCGAATTTGAGAAATGATAAATTCTATTGAAAAGAATTTGGGTGTAGAACCACTTATTTTAAATTTTATGCTTTGGGGATAGATGACAGCCCAGATGCTACAAATATGGATGAATTTGATATTTTAATGGTAGAATTAATTACAAATTTGTCACTTAAGAAATGACTTCTTTAATGGCATTAAAGGGTGACACTAAATCAAGAGACTTTTATGAAGCAGTAATACCTGTTTTTTTAATTGGATATTTTCTTTATTTGCATTTTAAATGCTATCCCCTTTCCTGGTCCCTCCACCCATCCTGGAAACCTCCATCTCATTCCCCCTCTAACCTTGTTTCTATGAGGGTGTTTCCCTACCCATGCACCCACTCCCTTCTCCCTGCCCTAGCATTCCCCTATACTGGGGCATCTCCAAGGGCCTCTCCTCCCACTGATGTCAGATAAGGCCATCCTCTGCTACATATGCAGCTGGAGCCATGGGTCCCTCCATGTGTACTCTTTGGTTAGTGGTTTAGTCCCTGGGAGCTCTGGGGGGTCTGGTTGATTGATATTGTTGTTCAGTGGGGTTACAAACCCCTTTAGTTCCTTCAGTCCTTTCTTTAACTCCTCCATTGGGGACCCCTGTGTGGAGTCCAATTGTTGGTTGCGAGCATGCACATCTGTATTTGTCAGGCTCTGACAAAGCCTCTCAGGAGACAGCTATATCAGGCTCCTTTCAGCAAGCACTTGCTGGTATCCACAATAATATCTGGGTTTGGTGATAATGGATCTCCAGGTGGGACAGTCTCTGGATGGCCTTTTCTTTAGTCTCTGTTCCACAGTTTGTCTCTGTATTTCCTCCCTTGAATGTTTTGTTACCCCTTCTAAGAAGGACCAAAACCATCCACACTTTGGTCTTCTTTCTTCTTGAGCTTCTAGTGCAGAATTCTATCAGACCTTCAAGGAAGACCTAAAACCAGTACTCTTCAAACTATTCCACAGAGACAGAAGGAACACTACCCAATTTGTACTATGAAGCCACAGTTATGCTTATACCTAAACCACACAAAGACCCAACAAAGCAAGAGAACATCAGACCAATTTCCCTTATGAATATCGATACAAAAATTCTCAATAAAATTATTGCAAACCAAATCCAAGAACACATCAAAACGATCATCCATCATGATCAAGTAGGCTTCATCCCAGGGATGCAGGGATGGTTCAATATACGGAAATCCATCAATGTAATTCACTACATAAACAAGCTCAAAGAAAAAAAATATGATCATCTCATTAGATGCCGAGAAAGCATTTGACAAAATCCAACATCCCTTCATGATAAAAGTCTTGGAAAGATCAGGAATTCAAGGCGCATAACTAAACATAGGAAAAGCAGTAATACATGTTAAGACAATTTTCCTTATCCAGTGTCAACATATCTAGTATAGTTAGTAACAGTGTCTCAGGACTGGTAGATAAAAGACAGGAATTTGTAAAGATAATACAAGACAATGAAAGTACTTCCCTAAGTTTACATCTAAGGAAATACCATTACATAGCATACCAAGATAAATTGTGTGCAGAACCATTAAAAATGGGGTTGAGAGATGGTCTAGTGGATCAAAGGCTTGTCATGAACTCATGAAGAATTAAGTCTAGATGCCCAGAAAAGAAGTAATATCAAGTGCTGCAGTAAACCTCTGTAATCTCAATGCTCCCTTCTTACAGGAAGATGGGATGTGGAGATAGGAGGACCCACAGAAATTGGTGGGGAAGGTCCTGGTGTATGCGGGAGTGAGGACAAGAAACGTGTCTCCAAGAAGTTTTGATCACTAAACATACTTGTAGCATGAATGTGCCTACACTGACCTATTCCTATACAAAGAAATATACAGTACACTCATACAATCACATACACAAATGTTTTAAATATTAAAATGGACAGTGTCATGTACAAGATTCAGTCAGAATTCCAGCATAGATAGGGGAATGCCTTCCCTCCATGCTTAGGTCCTGCTTCCTACTCTAGGTAGTAGTAGTATTATTTACTTTCAGAAATAAGGTGGTTTGAAGCCAAATATTGAAAAACTATGATTTATGAAGTATTAAGTCATTTGTAGTATCATATGCACAATTTGTGCCATAACTTATGATGAAAACTACCATTGATTGATTCATGCTGTCAGAAGGAGTGTCACTCTCTCTTGGGCATGTGGTCTGTGGTAGATTGTCCATGGCCCACTGAATTGCCTATACCCATGTGCTTATAAGCAGAATTAAATAGACTCAGTGTTAAATACAAAATAAGAAATAATAACGTGGCATGAAGTTAGGAGGGAGTTTGAGTAGGAAGCACAAAAGAAGAGTTGGAGGAAGTGGTGGTGGATGAAGATGTGGATGAAGATGGTCAGAATACATTATAGAGATATGTAGAACACAGCCAACAATAGACATGTTAAACATGAAAGGGAAAAAGCCAGAAGTCACCAGCCCAACCAAAAGAACTATAGAAAACTAAGAATGCTGAGAGCTGGAGAAATAGTCTTCCCCAGGGAAGAGCACACCAACTGGTTATGCAATAGCAAGTCCTGTAAACATACATATCAGTAACATTATACAGACTCAGCAGGTTATACTTAGGTATTTCGGAATATGTATGTATATGTGTATATAACAACAACTAATAAAAGAGACTGTCAATTTTAAATAGAGCAAGGCATAGCATATTGGAGAATTTTGAGGGAGAAAAGGGGAACTGATATAATCTCAAAATAAAAATTAAAAACATAATAAATTCTAAAAGGATGATTTTTTAAATAATTTATAGCAATATTGAAATTGTAATGACATAGTTTCTTCTCCCATTTTCTGCATAAAAATCTTCCCATACTCCTCCTTACTCTCTTTCAAAATCATGGTCTCTCTATTTTTATTATTAATTGTTAGGTAGTATGTGTATATGTGTGTATGTGTGTGTGTGTGTATGATTGTGTGTCCATGTCTGTGACTTCTTAAATATATAAATATAACTTGCTCAGTCTGTATATTAATTTTTAAACTGTAGATTTCATAAGATTCAAAAGATTAAGTTATCACCAATTAGCAAGAATTCCTTTAAAGCATTGATTTTAACATGGTAGCATTATTTACTTTCAGAAGTAAGGTGGCTTGAAGCCAAATATTGAAAAAGTATGATTTGTGAAATAGTCATTTATAGTATCACATGCAAAATTTATTCCAGAACTTAATGATGAAAGCTACCTTACAGACTTAGCATTTTCAAGTATTAAACTTCTCTTTTAAGTGAGATAAATATGCAATTTCAAGGTAAAAATCCTAATAGTGTTCCAAATGAAACTGAAATTATGCCACGATGACATGTTGGGAAAACCTGGGCCCTTGAACTCCAAAAAACCAGGTAGCATTGCTTTTTCTATTTGATACAAAATTTGAAAATAGGTTTCAAGATTTCCAAAAAATTATTTTTTTTGTATATTTGTAACTCCATTTTCAGTCAACATAATTGTTACCTGACAGTTTTCAAATGGATGGAGCTTAGATTTGATAGTGAACTAAAGGGAGAAAGGTCATTTCTCTTTAGCAGACGTATAGGCCCTGCTCTCAGACTCTAGGAACCTTCACTTCAACATAGTACCATCGGTGCTGGTGCTTTTTGGCTCCACCTACATTTTCACCTATTTCAAGAGTGAAACATTTTAAAAGTAACATTAAAGTCAAGATACCTTATGAGCATCTGAGAACTCACTGAGAATTGGAGCTACTCTGATGCATTAGGATTTCAGATACATTGTCAAATACTCAACTGGTTTTATGCTGTCATTTTGACTTTACTATTATAATTAAATGTTTAGGGTTTTTTGTTTTTGTTTGTTTGTTTGTTTGTTTTTTGGGGGGGTGGTTTCAAGACAGGGTTTCTCTGTTTAGCCCTGGCTGGCCTGGAACTCACTCTGTAGACCAGGCTGGCCTCGAACTCAGAAATCCGCCTGCCTCTGCCTCCCAATTGCTGGGATTAAAGGCATGCACCACCACTGCCTGGCTAAATGTTTAGTTTTTAAATTAAAAAAAAAAAATAGGTAACAATTCCCTATTTAGCTTCCTCTCTTAACTTTTCTTAAACTTGGAACACCCTGGTGTCTATTCCTACTTGAATTCTTAGCTAATTAAACACTCTTCAGCAATGCTTGAAACTCATTGATGCTTTTGTTTTCTGTGACACACGCATCTGCTTCCATTTTTTGTGATCCTTTCTCATTCTCTATATGCTTTCATTCTTATTTCAGCAGCTTCTGGCATTAGAGCCTTGATCTTTTTCCAGCGTTTTAGTCAAATCTACACTTCTAATGAATATTTATATTGATTCAACATTTCAAAGGTATCTCAATGGCATTGTGTCTAAAACTCTATGTCTACCTCCCTCATTTCATGTTTCTCAAATCTATTCTCCCTTCTCTAATCCCATCATCCTGTGATGTCTTCATCATCACTCTCCTGGGATTAAAATAACTTCCTGGCTAATCTGCACACCATCAATCTTCCTCTCTGTTACTTCAGTTTACTTCATGTGTTTTGTTTGCATGTGAACCAGGTCAGTAGCTTTAGCAAATAAGAATATATTTAAAGCCAGAAATAAGGTGGCATAGGTTTAATACAAAGTTTCATTGGTGACTTCAAGACCTAAACTTTGCATACTGATTTCTTTAGCACCTTTCAGAGTCACAAAATGATTATTGTACTTCCATGGAGCATTCAACCCATTCAAAGTAGGAAAACGTAGGGACAGGTGTATAATGTACAACAGATATGCCCTAAGTCCTTTTCACTGGGAGAGTAATTGCTTTCTTAGAGTCTCCTCTCCTCAGAAGATTTCTGTTTATTTTTAAACCAGAACCTATAGAGACACAATCTTCACTTAAGCATAGCACGTGTCTTAATGAAAATGTCAGTAGCTCATCATTGCCTATAGATCAAATCAAAACTTCTATCTTATATTCTAATGTTTCTTCTCATGCACCTTCATTCAAATATACATTTATGGCATCCCACTTGCTTAATGAGCATATTTGCTCTTCAGTATGCCCCCTTGTCTTGTTTCACTCCACATTCTTGTATCCTACCCAACCTTCGAATATAATTTAAGCATCACCTTTTTCAATTCTCCAAAGTAATATTTATTAAGTTATTATATCTCTTGTCCTTCATATCTTTAAGTATAATAACCCATATAATTTCTTTTAATAAGTATTTTCTTGCAAATAAATACCCTTGGTGGGTATAGCTGGTATATGTATACACACACACACACACACACACACACACACACACACACACATACACACACATATATGGAACTCACCTTCTTATGATGGTTCTAGATGGTTATATAATCCCAAAATAATTGTATTTCTATAAAGTGACAGTACCAGAAAGGATGGACACAAATACAAGTAGTAGTGTTGAATGTGGTATCTTCAACCAAAGAGCTCTAGATGTTCAGGAATGTTCTTAGGGTACAATAGTGAAGAGGCAGTGGAACTGAATGCTCTAGATAAGCAATCAGTAGTTTTTCACAGGTATGGTCTTCAGAACTTAGACTCACTGTAGGAAATGAATTT
The DNA here is from genome assembly GCF_008632895.1 of Mastomys coucha. Classification (NCBI taxonomy): domain Eukaryota; kingdom Metazoa; phylum Chordata; class Mammalia; order Rodentia; family Muridae; genus Mastomys; species Mastomys coucha. The sequence continues at coordinate 111,380,383 of NC_045030.1, forward strand.
TAAACTTCATACCTACCTCTTTCTATTTAAACATAGCCATACTTCATCATATTTAAAATATAAATCCTTAAGAAAATGCCATTTGAGCATTATGCTTATCTTAATTTCAGCTATATGAAAATCTGAAAATATCACCATTATACATTTGATGACAATACAGCTACTAAAACCTCCAAGCCCAGTGTAGGTGGGTTTTAAAGGATGTAATCACTTAGATTGTTAGAACTTTTACTATCCATTAGTGTTTAGTTTGGATTGTGAAGAATTGACGGTATCTTGAAAAATCTGTTTGAAAGTAAAATATCTACAAGAATATTGTGTTCACTTGCTTTATTTTACAACATTTGATGTCAAATGATGTTTCTCAAGTGACACTCAAATGTTGAGGCCTATGTATTGTTACTGTTTGGGGGCTTTTTTTTTTTTTTTTTTTTTTGATTTTTTTTTTTGATTTTTTTTTTGTTGTTTGTTTTCATTCTTCTTCTGCAAGTTCCAGGAGATCTTCCATGTTAAATCTGAACAAATGCCAGCCTTCTTCACAGGAAAGGTCTAAAGCCCCTAGGCGAGTGTAGTATTCAACAGAATCCTGATTCCAAATGATCACAAGAAACTGCATGCCACAACATTTGGTGTTGATGGCTATCTGTTTTAAAACAAGCAAGTAGACATTGCCCTTATTTGACAGTATAATCATTCACATTTTACTGAAGGTCTATTATGTGTAATACTATATATGTATAACAATTTTGAAATAGGTATTTTGGGACAAAAAAAGAATCTTTTATATTATTGCAAGTCACAATAAGGGTCTATTTTATGAGTAAAATCACTTTATCCTTCATGATAAAAACATACATACATAGTGTGCTTATCCATTACATAGGAATAAAATTTAACTATCACATAGAATCTGAGCTTTCAACTTAAAAATCCACATTAGTAAATATTGGAAGTACATGTTACAAAAATGTTTTGTGTATGTGAATGCACATACTGATGTGGATTTGGGGTCCATATGTCTGCCTGCAGGGGTGCTCAAAGAACAACTTTGGATGTTGTCCCTCAGGTGCTATCCATTTTTTTGTTTGAGAAAAAGTCTTTCACTGGCCTGAAATTTTGCCACATACATTAGGGTAGCAGCCAGCCTGTAGCGCTCACATTGCCATTGCTGGCATAAAAGTGTGTGCTACCACCCCTGGCTTTTTATGTGGGGTCTAGGGATTAAATTTTACTCCTGGTGTCTGCAAGGTAAGCACTTTACCAACAGAACCAGACTTGGTATATTTAATTAATAATATTAATTATCTAATCTATGCCCCATTAAAAAAATTCTTGATGAAGAAAAGGATAATATATAGACTATCGATTTTAACTATAATAAATACCTGACTTAGTTTCTTCAGCATGTCAGCCCCAATACCGATACCTATTAAATAGATATGTCAAAGAAAGTCTGTAAGTTGAGAATTTTCACTTACCTATTTATTTTGATTTTAAAGCAGTGTAAGATCAAACTGTTTATGGTTGTCATATATTCTAAACAGCATGTGTTGAAACTCACTCATGAATTTTTTACAATGCCTTTTACCTAACTGGAGCCTGGGAACAATGCTAATATAAAAGATTTGTTTTATGTTAAAAATCCATGCTGAACAAATGAGTGTCACTGTATTCTTTCTTTTTCTTGAGAAAGGGTCTTACCATCTTTTATTGGATGGCTTGGGATGCAAACTCACTGAGATCCACCTGCTTCTGCATCTCAAGTACTGGAATCAAACGTGTGTGTCACCATGCTGCCCTTCACTGTTTTGTTACAACAGGCCATTTTTCTTATCTATGTCTATTAAAAATAGACCTAAAATATAAGATTATTTTACACATAAAAATATTAGTTGGGCTGGAGAGATAGCTCAGCAGTTAAGAGCACTGACTGCTCTTTCAGAGGTCCTGAGTTCAATTCCCAGCAACCACATGGTGGCTCACAATAATCTGTAATGGGATCCAATGCCATCTGGTGTGTCTGATGACAATGACAGTGTGCTCATATTCATAAAATAAATAAATCCATCTAAAAATATTAGTTGGAACTGCATAGCTTGCTTGAGTGTGTTGATGAATACTGTTGAAATATTTTCTAACTTATGGTTGAGTCTTCACTGAAATAGGATCCTGATCAGGCTCAAGAAATGCAAATGCATTATCTAAATAAGTTAAAACTCATAACTCTAGTAAAAGGCTTATCTGTAGCCCTTACATTAGAATGTAACTTCGAAACATTTACATGTTTGCAAGTAATATTATGATTGTAGTTTTACCTTGATATTCTTCAGTGATGTAAAAATCCTCTAGGTGAAGCATTTTGCCAATCCGTGGGTCATAAGTGAAGTAGTACATGGCAAATCCAACGGTTTTGACTTCTGGGAAGAGAGGAGAGTGGAGAAAGAGGCCTTTGCTTTCAGTCATAAGAAGGCGTATGTTTCCAAATACAATACAAAAGGGTATGTTTATTTGCTACTTTAACAATTAAAGCAATGAGTGACAATGTCAGTACATAAATATATAATACAGAAAGTTCACTTTTCTTATAATAAAGCCTTTAAAAGAAAGTGTATACTTTGATACGTGTTCTCATAATTTTAATATTTTTATTATCAGGGTGACATAGTAGTGTTATTTAAAAGTAGTCTAGGTTTGTACATTGTAGTCCTCTGCTTAATACTATTTACATGATGTGTATTTGTTAACTGTTAACTCTGTTTTCAGATACAGAAAATGTGTTACAAACTAAATTAGAGACCAAAGATTTACTTACCTGATTCTGTTTGTTTACTGGGTGCTTCAGCAATCAGGCAGTAGAAAAGTGGTTTCTCCCCAAAACCATCCCTGAATAAATCTGAAATATTAATTCACATACAATATGTCAAAGTTTATAAGTGAGCAAAGATGGTGAAATAGGAAGGTGCAGGATCACTTCTTCACACATGCACAGCAGCTATGCTAGTAGCAAGTGTCTGATGTGAGTATTTTAACATTTACAACTTTTAGGAGAGTCTAGCTGGTATCTGCAGTTACTTTTGGCTAAATGTACGCATAAATGTGACATCATGTATATGCCTGTCTCCCTTTGAGTTCTCTACCAGGTATCTGTATGAATAAACAGCTTTTATTTCTGGAGTAGTTTATTAAAGCCTGGGTGATCAATGATTATCTTGGCCTTAATGTTACTAGGTTTTATGTTCTAACTAGACTTGGATTCAGATTTTTATTCCAACCCCCACCAACTGAAGTGACATCCAGGAAATTAAATGGATCTACCCTTGTTTGCACTTGTATGGGATCTTTTTCTCTCCACCCCTCTCTTCTTCCCTCCCTCTGTTTTTCCCTCCCTCTCCCTCCCCACCCCCTTTTTGTTCCTATGAGAATATATACACATGCACATACACTCTACCCCTACTTTGTGTTTCTATGGGAACACACATAGTAGATATTTCCTCTCCCTCAGTGACACAGATATAGGCCAGATTAGACCACATTAAAAGTAGACAAAGGCAGGTTTGTTAGGAGGCAGCTCTGGGGTGGGTTTACTGATATCATAGGTGGAGGTAAGTGAAATCACATAATAGGGCTTTAAAGGTAGGAGGTTTTATAGAGCTTAGGCAAGGAGTAATGACATGCCAGTTAGGAGCTGGGATTGCATCCATACATTGTCAAACACTGAGCCTCTGGATGGGCATTCTTTGTGGGTTGCTGGAAACAGAGACAAGGAGTGATGACATATTAGTTCAGAGTTTTCTCCAAGCAGAGAGTTTTCTCTATACGGGTCGGGTAGGGGGAAAGAAGGCAGACAGGGTTTCCCAGCTTGCATAGAGGATGAACAGGGGTTCCAGCTTAACACACACACTCACTCTATGCCTACCTGCTTTGTATTTCTATTGCAATACACATGAGAATTGTATAATGATAATAAGCAGTAAGTGTTTAAATAAAATAAACTGCAAAAGGAGGTATTAATGGAGGAAATAAAGGATTTTTTAAAAAGGTCATACAAAAATGTCAGAAGTGCTGTCTCTTTTCCAGTGGATGGTTTTAGCTTCTTTATCAAAGCTCAAGTAACCATAGGTGTGTGTAGGTTTGTTTCTGGGTGTTCAGTTCAATTCCATTGATCTACATGACTGTCTCTGTACCAATACCATGTGGTTTTTATTACTATTGCTCTGTAGTACAGCTGTGGTCAGGGATGGTCAGGGATCAGAACTTGAGGGATGGGGCCACCCACCCATCTCAAATGTTCCTGTCCAAAGGAAAGACAGGGACAAAATATGGAACAGAGACTGAAGGAAAGGCCATCCAGAAATTGTCCCACTTGGGGATCCATACCATCTTCAGTCACCAAACCCAGACACTATTGCTGATGCCAAGAAGCACTTGCTGACAGAAGCCTGGTGTGGCTGTTCCCTGAGAATTTCTACCAGCACCTGACCAATACAGCTACAGATACAGCCAATCATTAGACTGAGCCCAGGGACCACAATGGAAGAGCTAGGAGAAGGACTGAAGGAGCCGAAAGGGAATGCAACCTCATAGAAAGAATAACATCAACTAACCGGACCACTCAGAGCTCCCAGGGACTAGAAAACCAACCAAAGAGTATACATAGAGGGATCCATAGCTCCAGATATAAATATAGCAGAGAACTGCCTTATCTGACATCAATGGGAAGGGAGCCCTTGGTCCTGTGGAGGCTTGATGCCCCAGTGTAGGGGGATGCTGGAGGGGTGAGGCAGGAGTAGGTGAGTGGTTGAGTAGATGGAGGAGCACCCTCATAGAGGGAAAGCAGAGGGAGAGGAGGGGGAATGGGATGGGGGAATTGTGGAGGGATAACCCGGAAGGGAAATATCATTTGAAGTGTAAATGAATAAAATGATAAAAAAATGTCAGAAGTGATTCTTGAATAATTAAATATAAAGATTACTTGGTTCAAATATAATGATGATCATAATGGATACCCTTTTACATTTTTACCTCTGTGTGTG
>NC_045030.1:111385425-111387796 GCF_008632895.1 Mastomys coucha
CTAAGTTCTTTCCTTCCACCATGCTAGGTCTTAGGGATCAACCTCAAATTATCAGATCTTTACTCACAGAGCCATATTCCTGACCCCTAGTATAAGAGAGAGAGACAAAGAGAAAGATTCAACAACATATTTTCTGCAAGAAACAATGGAAAAAGATAGCATATAGGTAAAAGCAATAGGAGTAGCTATATTATTTTAACATCACAGATTACTGGAGAAGAGAATGACATTGTGTGATTATAAAATATCTAGTCACTAAGATCAAGCATATATATATATATGTATATATATATATAGAGAGAGTGTGTGTATATATATATATATATATATATATATATTCTGATACCCAAGAGAAAAACATTGATATAACTGAAGGAAGAAATACATAGCAGTATCATAATAGTATGAGACTTAAATATTCTACTTTTAATAATGTATAGAGCAGTAAGATAGAAAATAAGGTCATATATTACTGGATAATATTAGAGACCAACTGGACTTGTATCTCAGTTACTTTTCTATTGCTTTATTAAAAACACCATTACTAAACAACTTATAAAGGAAAGCATTTGATTCAGCTTAAAGTTTCAGAGGGTTGGAGTCAATGACAAAACAAAAAGCATGGTGGCAGGGACAGCTGAGAGCTCACATCTTGATCCAGAGACCAAGACAACATCCCAGGAATGGGATGAGCCTTCTAAAACCTCAAAGCTTGCTCCCAGTGGCATAGTTCGTCCAATGGGGCCATACCCTCCAATCCTTGCCAAAGAGTTCTACCAACTGGGGACCAAATATTTAAATATATAACCCTATGGAGACCATTCGTATTCTTTTTTTTAGATTTATTTATTTATTATATGTAGGTACACTGTAGCTGTCTTCATACACCCCAGAAGAGAGCATCAGATCACATTACAGATGGTTGTGAGCCACCATGTGGTTGCTGGGATTTGAACTCAGGACCTTTGGAAGAGCAGCCAGTGCTCTTAACCGCTGATCCATCTCTCCAGCCCAAGAGACCATTCAAATTCAAACCACCATGCACATGTACAAAACAATGTTCATGAAGACAAACTTTTTCCCAAGTGTCTCGGATAGAACATATATAAGTCTTTATAGCAAATCTTTATAAAAGTTAAAAGACTAAAATAGTACACAGTATGTTTTCCAGTGACAAAGTCATGAAACTAAAAGTTAATAGGTTAAAAAACTAAACACATTCAGAAATGTGTGAAAATTAAACAACACTTATATTTAAACAAACAATGAGTGAAGAAAGAAATCGAAGGGCTTGGAATGTGACTTAATTATGGAGCACTTTGTTAACATGCAAGAGACCCTAGGTTCTGTTGCTAGTATGACAATCAGTTAATGAATAAACACAAATAAATATTGCTGCAGTTAATTTAATAATAGTCAAAATGCAATTTTGTTGAAACTATTGATGTGGTATAGTGTGCCTGCAGGAAGAAGATATAAATCATAAAAAAGACATGTTAAAAATAATTAGAAATAATTGAAAATGAAAACATCACAGACAAAAGCTTATTGAATGCAGTGATAGTAGTGATCATAGAAATTAATAGTTGTAAATTCCTATATTGAAGAAAGAAAATATGTCAGAAAAGAACTTAATATATGCCTTAAAGGGGTATAAAAAGGAAGCCTCAATGTCTCCTATGGAAGGCAATAAAGCTTAACAAGTATATCTAAGATAAGAAAAATACAGAAAACTTAAGGACCCCCAAAGCTGGTTATTTGAATAAGTCAGCAGAACTGATGGCTAGACTGAAGAACAAGAAAGAGTACAAATATTAAGATCAGAAATGAAAATGGAGCTTTTACTATCTGAAAGTCAGAATATATCCATGCTGTAAGTGATATTGACCTACTAGTCAGTTATGTTTGTTCTATTACATACTATTATTTTTTCTATGTCTAATTTTCATAAATTTTCTTGTAAGCCCACCTAAGGAAATATATAGTATATTTGTAATGTTTGCTATTATCTACATATTAGGCATCCACGACCCTTGAAACCTATCACCTTAGATGAAGGTGTGATATCTAAAGTGTCATTAAAATAAATTTCAGTAGACTTAAGTTAGTTGAAGGACTGTTATGTTATGAATAGTAAGATTTAACATTGTTATGATGTTGATATTAACATAATTTAGTTACATATTCAATGCAGTCCATTAAAAGTACACAGTCTTAGTTATTGTTATATTGCTGTGAAGAGACATCATGGGCAAAGGTAACTCTCATAAAAAAAAGCATTTGATTGCAGACTTACAGATTCAGAGAACTGGTGCATTATTGTTATGGCAAGAATCATGGCAGCATTCAGGCAAGTATAGGGCTGAGAGCT
>NC_045030.1:111387806-111389487 GCF_008632895.1 Mastomys coucha
GGACCTGGCGTGGGCTTTTGAAACCTCAAGGACTACCCCACAGTGACACACTTCCTCCAATAAGTCCACAATGCCAAACAGGTCCACCAACTGGGGACCAAGCATTCAAGTATATGATCATGTGGGGAGCATTCTGAATCCAAGTACCAGTTTCCATTCTCTGGTCCTTGTAGGCTTGTAGCCATATTATAATTCAAAATGCATTTAGTCTAACTTCAAAAGTCCCCATTGTCTTTCAGTTAAGTCTGTTTAAAAGTACAAAGTCTATCTTAAGACTCCAAGCAATCACTTACCAGTAACCCACTATAAAATCAAAATAAAGAGGCAGATCACATACTTTGAACATACACTACCATTTGAAGAGGGAGAAAAGGGAAAATAGTGAGGACCTGCTGGACCAAAGCAAGACTGAAAACTAGCAGGGCAAACTGCAAGTTCTGCCTTTCCATGACTGATGTCAAAGCACTGTTCAGATCTCAAACTCCTTTCAGCTTTGTTGACTAAAACATCTTTTCCTCTTTTGGGTTAGTTCTACGTTCTGTCTGCAGCTCCCCTTAGTAGGTATCTTATTACTGGAATTTCCAACATCTTGGAGTCTTCAGCAAATTTCAGGCTTCACTTTCACAGCCTCATACGATGGACTCTCCAGGCCACCCGCTGTCCAGACCCTCTACCTCCACCACATACCTGGCCTCTCAGTAGCTTTTGTTAGTCACAGAGTTAGTCCATAATCTTTTTCCTATATTCTCTGTGAGTTTTTTTTCTTTTAGAGACAGAGTCTCCTATGTAACCCTGGCTGTATGGAACTCACTAAGTAGACCAGACTGGCCTTGAACTCACAGAGATCTATATGAATCTGTCTCCCAAATGCTGGGATTAAAGGCTTATGCCATCACGGCCAGACTTCCTATATTCTTCTTGACTCTAAATTAAGAACCATGTGGGCAAAGCTTCTAATTTCTGCTTACTATGCTAGAACCTGTCCCCCCTCATTCAATTATATCTGCACAAGCTTTCTGCAATTGATGGATTCTTTTACTGCTTAAACTTCAGTTTTTCTTTCATTTCTATGTAAAAGTTAAAAGCTTAGCTTGTGGGGATACTGCTCCCTTTATTCCATTTCAAATCATACCTTTCTTTAAATTTTACATCTCTTTGAGCACAAGCCATGGCTCCAACATTATATTTCTTGGTGAGCTTTTTCTCTTCAAACTGTACATTTTATATTTCTCTTTGCCCCATTTATTATTTTTTTGTTGTTGTTGCAGGTCTACATAAAAGTGATCACCAATAACCATGTGAGACAGTCAATATTAGGCTGTTTTGAAATCTCCTTAAAGGCCATTAATCCAAAGCTCCTCAATTTAGCCTTAGGCAGATTCTTAGGACAAAGGCAGAAAGCACCCATATTCTTTGTCAAAATAGCCCAAAGATAGTTTCTAAGCCACTTACTAAAATTCTTTCCCTGTAAAACCTCTTCATCTTGCCTTATATAGTCCAAATTACTCTCTACAGCACATTCTTCCTAGTATAATACCCTGTTTGGCTCCTGTCTTAGTTATTGTTTTATTGGTGTGAAAAGACACAATGACCAAAGCAACTCTTACAAAAGAAAATATTTAGCAGGGCAGTGGTGGCACACGCCTTTAATCCCAGCACTTGGGAGGCAGAGGCAGGCAGA
>NC_045030.1:111389497-111411130 GCF_008632895.1 Mastomys coucha
AGAGAGAGAGAGATTGTATGTGAGAGAGACTGTATATGTGTCTCTGTGTGTCACTGGGCCTGACATGGGTTTTTGAAATCTCAAAGCCTACCACCAGTGACATACTTCCTCCAATAAGACCACACCTCCTAATCTTTCCTCAGTAGACCACAAACTGAGGGCCATTCTCATTCAAACCACCACACCCACCATCCTTTTTCTTAAATTCATACAGATTTCAAAAAACTCCAAATATCCCAAACAACTTTAAAACAGAAGAAAAAAGTCAGAGGATACTCATTGCTTAATTTTGAGATTTACTATAATGTTAGAGTAATTATAACAGTATGATACTGGAAAGAGGCCTGATATGTAGACAAACCAAATATAAACAGGGCTGCAAACTAAATATTCATGAAGCTATATGGCAAACTGATTTATTATCAGGGTACCAAAACCATTAAGACTAACTTTCCTATAAATTCTCTTGCAAAAACTGCTTGAAAGAGATCAAAGACTTCAAGATAGATACTAAAAGTAGAAAACTCTTAGAAGAAAATACAAAAATTTTTTAAAGCCATTATATGTGGCAATGGTTTCATAGGAATAGCTGACAACAAAAGCACAGATAGTAAGAAAAGAAAATTAAAAAAACCTACACTTCAACAAAATATCCCACTATGAAACAAATAAAAAGTCTCCGCAAAATCTAAGAAATTATTTTGTGGAATGTTCTTAGTTGATTACATACACTTTTAAGTATTCAACTTTAAATGGTTATCTTTTACTAATTCTTCTAAATATTAATAAATAACCCTCTTTATTTGGTATTTGCCAATCATGATTTTTTACCATCATTTAGCCTTATTACTGTGTAAAAATTCTAATTCATAATAATTTTCTATATTCTCCATTAATATTTTTGACTACCAAATGTAGAAAACTAACTTTTTCAAAGCTCCTACCATGATATTGCATGTAAGGAACACTTCAGACATGCCAAACCTCTTTTTCTCTGTTTTGAAATGCATTTGCAGTCTACTGCATCTGTAAAGGCATGCACTGTTGCATATTAAAAAGAAGAAAAATGAAAAATATTAGAACACTGAAAAGACTATGGGATATGTGTCTTGTATATGTCCATATTAATAATAGGAACACTTTTTGTAACAAGGACAGCTGCTTCTGCATGTCTAGGTATTCATCCTTTGTGCATGTATTCACACTGTTTTTAACTACACAAAGATTACCACAAAACATCTTACCCAGTTCTGTTAATAACACTTCCTTTTCTTGCACACCTTCAGAGGAAGCCAGTTCCTGTCAAAGTAGAAAAAAAAAGGTTCAGCTGATGACTGGGAAAATATAATCATTGAAGTATTTATTGAGTATTTATAATACAGGAATGCTAGGTTGTGCTAAAAAGAAGTAAGATTTGACTTCCATTATATAGAAATTAGAAATCTGAAGAAACAAAGTAAACCAAAATAGGTAGATAAGTAGTTGGTAGCTAGCTGATAGATAGGCATATGATAGATAGACACATTATAGACTTGATATCTCAGTCATGTGAATGTTAACTTCCTGGATTAGTAGCTCTGAATTCAGCAGGAACCTGGAAAGTAAAAATAAAAACGTGTTTCTGGGCAGTCACAGTGTTATGACTTTACAGAAAAATTTGTGAAATGTGTTTGCTTGGGATTTGCTAGTATAACTTTAAATGTTTTTAAAATTGTGGCCTGTGATCTGAGCCAGTACCTTGAGCAGACCTTGGATTCAAGCTCTATACCAAATTCCACAGCAACCAGAGGAAGCTCAACTCCCAGTTGCTCTAACACACCCAGAAACATAGGTGAGGAGACCACAACATCTACCCCAATACTAGGAATAACTGGAACCACCTGAATCCAGGAAATCAGGAACCACTGCCCAACCAGGGGCATGGGTTCCTTACAGTCCCAGCCAGGGCCCTGAGCAGACCTTGGGCACTAGCACCACACCAAGTCCCACAACTCCCAGAGGAAGCTAAACTCCCAGGTGCTCTAACACACCCAGGATCATACGATCACAGGATCTCAGGATCTTGGTCACACCAGAATTTCAGGATCCTAGAGGCAGCTTTACTCCCAGGAGCTCTGACACATCCAAGATCTCAGGATCACAGAGACAGCTGGAATTTGAGTTCTGACACAGCTAAGATAATAGGAGGTACAGGCTCCAGTCAGAGACAGTGAGTACAGGTATCACTAGAGATAACCAGATGGCGAGAGGCAAGTATAAGAACATAAGCAACAGAAACCAAGGTTATTTGGCATCATCAGAACATAGTTGTCCCATGATAGCAAGTCCTGGATACCCTGGAAAAGCAAGATCAAGATTTAAAATCACTTCTCATGATGATAAAGGACTTTAAGAAGAACATAAATAATTCCCTTAAAGAAACACAGGAGATCACAGGTAAACAAGTAAAAACCCTTAAAGTGGAAACACAAAAACCCCTTAAAGAATTGCAGGAAAGCACAACCAAACAGGTGACGGAACTGAACAAAACCATCCAGGATCTAAAAATGGAAGTAGAAACAATAAAGAAATCAGAAAGAGAGACAACCCTGGAGATACAAAACCTAAGAAAGAAATCAGGAGTCATAGATGCAAGCATCACCAACAGAATGCAAGAGATAGAAGAGAGAATCTCAGGGGCAGAAGACATCAAGAAAACATTGTCACAATAGTCAAAGAAAATGCAGAAAGCAAAAAGCTCCTAACCTAAAACATCCAGGAAATCTAGGACAAAATGAGAATACCAAACTTAGGAATAATAGGTATAAAATAGAGTGAAGATTCCCAATGTAATGGGCCAGTTCAACAAAATTATAGAAGAAAAACTTTCCTAAAAAAGAGATGTCTATGAACGTATAAGAAACCCACAGAATTCCAAATAAACTAGACCAGAAAAGAAATTCCTCCTGTCACATAATAATCAAAACACCAAATGCATAAAACAAAGAAAGATACTAAAAGCAGTAAGGGGAAAAGGTCAAATAACATATAAAGGCAGATCTATCAGAATAACACCAGACTTCTGACCAGAGACTATAAAAGCCAGAAGATCCTGGATAGATGTCATACAGACCCTAAGAGAACACAAATGCCAGCCCAGACTACTATATCCAGCAAAACTCTCAGTTACTATAGACGGAGAAACCAAAGTATTCCATGATAAAACCAAATTTACACAATATCTTTCCACAAATTCAGCCCTACAAGGAATAATAGATGGAAAACTCCAACACAAGGAGGAAAAATACAACATAGAAAAAGCAAGAAAGTATAATTCTTCCAGCAAACCCAAAAGAAGATAGCCACACAAACATAATTCCACCTCTAACAACAACAACAACAATAACAACAAAACTGGGAAGGAACAATCACTTTTCCTTAATATTTCTTAACATCAATGGACTCAATTCCCCAATAAAAAGACATAGGCTAATTGGCTGGCTAAATAATCAGGACACAGCATTTGCTGCATACAGGAAATGTACGTCAGTGACAAAGGCAGACATTGCCTCAGAGTAAAGGGCTGCAAAACAATTTGCCAAGCAAACGGCCCCAAGAAACAAGCTGGAGTAGCCATTCTAATATTGGATAAAATTGACTATCAACCAAAAGTCATCAAAAAAGATAAGGAAGGACACTTCATACTTGTCAAAGGAAAAATCTACCAAGATGAATTCTCAATTCTGAACATCTGTGCTTCAAATGCAAGGGCATCCACATTCATAAAAGAAACTTTACTAAATCTCAAAGCACACATTGCATCTCACACAATTATAGTGGGAGATTTCAACATCACGGTCTCAGCAATGGACAGATTATAGAAACAGAAACTAAACAGAGACACAGTGAGACTAACAGAAGTTATGAAACAAATGTATTTAACAGATATCTATAGGACATTTCATCCTAAAAGAAAAGAGTATAACTTCTTCTTAAAACCTTATGGTACCTTCTCCAAAATTGACCATATAATCGGTCACAAATCAGGCCTCAGATACAAAAAGATTGAAATAATCCCATGCAACCTATCAGAACACCATGGACTAAGGGTGGTCTTAAATACCAACAAAAACAACAGAAAACACACATACACATGGAAACTAAACAATGCTCTACTCAATGATAATGTGGTCAAGGAAGAAATAAAGAAAGAAATTAAAAACCTTTTAGAAATTAATGAAAATGAAGGTACATCATATCAAAACTTATGGGTCACAATGAAAACAGTGCTAAGAGGAAAACTCATAGCTCTAAGCTTCTACAAAAAGAAACTGGAGAGAGCATACACTAGCAGCTTCACAGAACACCTGAAAGCTCTAGAACAAAGAGAAGCAAATATACCCAACAGAAGTAGACTGAACAAAATAATCAAACTCAGGGTGGAAATCAACCAAGTAGAAACAAAAAGAACAAAGAATCAACAAAACTAGGAGCTAGTTCTTTGAGAAAATCAACAAGATAAATAAACCCTTAGCCAGACTAACCAGAGGGCACAGAGACAGTATCCAAATTAACAAAATCAGAATTGAAAAGGGAGACATAACAACAGAAACCAACGAAATCCAGGAAACCATCAGATATTACTACAAAAGGCCATACTTAACAAAACTGGAAAATCTGCAAGAAATGGACAATTTTCTAAACAGATACCAGGTACCAAAATTAAATCAGGATCAGATAAATCATCTAAACAGTTCCATAACACCTAAAGAAATAGAAGCAATCATTAATAGTCTATCAACCAAAAAAAGCCCAGGACCAGATGGGCTTAGTGCTGAGTTTTATCAGACCTTCAAAGAAGACCTAATACCAATATTCTTCAAACTATTCCACAAAATAGAACCAGAAGGAACACTACCAAATCCATTCTATGAAGCCACAATTATGCTTATACCTAAACTACACAAAGACCCAACAAAGAAAGAGAACTTCACATCAATTTCCTTTATGAATATCAATGCAAAAATACTCAATAAAATTCTTGCAAACCAAATCCAAGAACACATCAAAACGTTCATCCATCATGATCAAGTAGGCTTCATCCTAGGACTGCAGGGATTGTTCATTATACAGAAATTCATCAACATAATCTACTATGTAAAAAAACTCAAAGGAAAAAAAAACACATGATCATCTCATTAGATGCTGAGAAAGCATTTGATAAAATCCAACATCCCTTCATGATTAAAGTCTTGGAAATATCAGGAATTCAAGGCCCATACTTAAACATAGTAAAACTAATATACAGAAAACCAGTAGCCAACATCGAACTAAATGGAGAGAAACTTGAAGCAATCCCTCTAAAATCAGGGACTAGACAAGGCTGCCCACTCTCTCCCTACCTATTCAATATTGTACTTGAAGTCCTAGCCAGAGCAATTAGACAACAAAAGGGGATCAAAGGCATACGAATTGGAAAGGAAGAAGTCAACTTATCACTATTTGTTGATGATATGATCGTATACTTAAGTGACCCCAAAAATTTCACCAGAGAGCTCCTAAACGTGATAACTTCAGCAAAGTAGCTGGATATAAAATTAACTCAAGCAAATCAGTGGCCTTCCTATACACAAAGGATAAACAGGCAGAGAAAGAAATTAGGGAAACAACACCCTATACAATAGTTACAAATAATATAAAATACCTTCGTGTAACTCTAACCAAGCAAGTGAAAGATCTGTATGACAAAGGAGCTAAAACCATCCAGTGGAAAAAAAGACAGCATTTTCAACAAATGGTGTTGGTTCAACTGGTGGTCAGCACGTAGAAGAATGCAAATCAAAACATTCTTATCTCCTTGTACAAAGCTCAAGTTCAAGTGGATCAAGGACCTCCACATAAAACCAGATACACTGAAACTAATAGAAAAGGAAGTGGGGAAGAACCTTAAATACGTGGACACAGGGGAAAAGTTCCTGAACAGAACACCAATAGCTTATGCTCTAAGATCAAGGATTGACAAATGATACCTCATAAAATTGCAAAGCCTCTGTAAGGCAAAGGATACTGTCATGAGGACAAAATGGCAACCAACAGAATGGGAAAAGATCTTAACCAACCCTACATCTGATAGAGGGCTAATATCCAATATATCTTTATATATATTATATATATGTATATATATATATATATATATATATATATACTCAAGAAGGTAGACTCCAGAGAACCAAAAACCCTATTAAAAAATGGGGTACAGAGCTAAACAAAGAGTTCTCAACTGAGGAAACTTGAATGGTCATGAGGCACCAAAAGAAATGTTCAACATTCTTAGGCATCAGAGAAATGCAAATTTAAAAACCCTGAGATTCCACCTCACACCAGTCAGAATGGCTAAGATCAGAAACTCAGGTGACAGCAGATGCTAGTGAGGATGTGGAGAAAGAGGAACACTCCTTCATTGCTGGTGGGATTGGAAGCTGATACAACTACTCTGGAAATCAGTCTGGCAGTTCCTCAAAACATTGAACATAGTACTACCTGCGGACCCAGCTATACCACTCCTGGGCATATACCCAGAAGATGTTCCCACATGTAATAAGGACATGTGGTCCACTACATTAATAGCAGCCTTATGCTTAATAGCCAGAAGCTGAAAAGATCCCAGATGTCCCTCATCAGACGAATACAGAAAATGTGGTACATTTACACAATGGGGTACTACTCAGGTATTAAAAACAATGAATTAATGAAATTCTTAGGCAAATGGATGGATCTGAAGAATATCATCCTGAGTGAGGTAACCCAATCACAAAAGAACACACATGGTATGCACTCTCTGATAAGTGGATATTAGCCTAGAAGATCAGAATACCCAAGATACAATTCACAGACCAAATTAAATTTAAGAAGAAATAAGACCACAGTGTGGATACTTTGGTCCTTCTTAGAAGGGGGAACAAAATACTCACAGGAGCATATATGGACACAAAGTGTAGAGCAGAGACTGAATGCAAGGCCATCCAGAGACTGCTCCACCTGGAGATCCATTCCATATGCAGACACCAAATTCAGACACTATTGTGGATGCCAAGAAGTGCATGCTGACAAGAGCCTGATAGAGCTGTCTCCTGAGAGGCTATGCTAGAACCTGACATATACAGAGGTGGATGCTCTCAGCCATCTATTGAACTGATCACAGCATTCCCAATGGAGGAGTTAGAGAAAGGACTGAAGGAGCTGAAGGGTTTTGCAACCCCACAGAAAGAACAATAATATCAACCAACCAGAGCTCCCAGGGAGTACACTTGGAGGAACCCATGCTTCCATTCCTATATGTAGCAGAGGATGGCCTTGTCAGGCATCAATGGGAGAAAAGGCCCTTGGTCCAGGAAGGCTCGATGCCCCAGTATATGGGAATGCCAGGGCAGGGAGGTGGGAGTGGGCGGGTGGGTTGGGGAACACCCTCATAGAAGCAGGAGGAGGGGGGATGGGATAATGGGTTTCTGGAGGGGAAGTCGGGAAAGGGGATAACATTTGAAATGTAAATAAATAAAATATCTAATAAAACATAAAACTGTGGCCTTTATTATTTTTGTATGTCCAAATTCCTTCTTTTTTGATGCCTATCTCATGTTTGGAGAGTTATAAAATATTTATTCTTTTTCTCCTTCTGTTTCTTTGTGAGGATATTAATCAAACAAAGTGTTGGTTTTTGCCCTTTTACATTCTTAATACTCACTTTGTTTATCTGCTTTTTTCTTGTGTGTAAATACTGAAGTAGAATGTCACCATCATACTAAAACCTTTCATCCCAGGGCCATTAATTTAATAATCCATTTTTTAGTCATTGATTTGAAATATCCCTTATATCAAACACCATATACTCACATGTACTTTATAGAACTTCTGGACTCTTCGTTAAGTTTCATTGTGCTAGCTCTGGAAATTTTATGAAACCTTTTTTCATTTAATTTTGAGATTAAAATATAACTATATCACTTCTCCCTCCAGAACCTCCCATATTTAGCTTGTCTCTTGCAATGTCAGAAGTTACATCAATAAAGTCTCATAAAAATGACTGAACAAATAAAAAAATAAAAAATAAAATAAAATAAAAAATTTTAAAATGCTGAACAAATGCAATAATCAAATCTTAATTTTTATGAATCAACTTCCTAGTATACCATGCAATCATGTTATTCAAATGAACATACATATTTCTTATACATTAAATACTTCAAAAACTTTTTTCTAACATTATTTTCTGATATGCTTATATTCAAACTTTTTTTTTATATTTTTAGCATTTTTTCCAGAAATGTCAGCGTTAACTTCAGTACTGCTCAGAAGGGGGAACAAAATAATCATGGGAGGTAGATGGTGGGAGGGACTGGGAGGAAGAAAGGAGGGGGTAACAACAGGGGGGGATAGAATTAGGTATGGGAGGAGACAGGGGGCAGAGATGTACAGAGGGTCAGGAAATTGAACAGAGGTATGTAGCAATAAGGGATGGGGAACTGGGTGTAGCCACCAGAAAGTCCCAGATGTCAGGAAAGCAAGAGGCTCCCAGAACCCAATGGGGATGACATTAGCTGAAATACCCAACAATGGGGAGGGAGAACCTGTAGAGACCATATCCAGAGGTTAGGCATGGCTCCCCGGTTGAGGGATGGGGCCACACCCATCTCAAAAATTTAACCCAGAATTGCTCCTGTCTAAAGGAACTACAGGGACAAAGAGTGGAACAGAGACTGAAGGAAAGGCCATCCAAAGACTGTCCCACCTGGGGATCCATCCCATCTGCAGCCATCAAACCCAGACACTATTGTGGATGCCAAGAAGTGCTTGCTGACAGGAGCCTGATACAGCTGACTCCTGAGAAGCTCTACCAGTACCCAACTAATACAGAAGTAGAGGCTCACAGCCATCCATTGGACTGAGCACAGGGTCCCCAATGAAGGAGCTAGAGAAAGGACTAAAGGAGCTGAAGGGTTTGCAGCCCCTTAAGACGAATAACAATATGAACTAACTAGTACCCTCAGAGCTCCCAGGGACTAAACCACCAACCAAAGAGTACACATGGGGGGGACCCAGGCCTCCAGCCACATATGTAGCAGAGGATGCCCTTATTTGGCATTAATGGGAGGAGAGTCCCTTGGTTCTATGAAGGCTCAATGCCCCAGTGTAGGGGAAGGCCAAGGCAGGGAGGTGGGAGCGGGTGGGTGAGTGGGGGAATACCTCATAGAAACAGTGGTAGGGGAGGAGATAATGTTTTTTTTGGAGGGTGTTATCAGGAAAGAGGATAACATTTGAAATGTAAATAAGGAAAATAACCAATAAAAATTTTTAAAAAATTATCTCTCATTGATAGAAACTGTGAAAAAAAATTACATATCCCCACATTGTAGCACAAGAATTCAACAGAATACCTCTTACTCCTAAATAAAAAATTTAGTGATGTATATAACCAAAATAAATTTAAATTCTTCAAAGTAAAACAACATGTTGACTCATTTTATGTCAACTTGACACAGATTAGAGTTATTTGAGAGGACAAAACTTCAATTGAGACAATGCATTCATTAGATCAGGCTGTAGGCAAGCCTTTGGGGCATTTTCTTAATTACTAACTCATTGGGGTAGCAAGTTGGGGGACAGTGACCATTGTGGTGGAACCATCCCTGGGCTGCCTGTCCTATCTTCTATAAGAAAGCAGGCTGAGCAAGCCAGGAAGAACAATCAGCACCCGTTCATGGCCTCTGCATGCTTTCAGTTCCTTCCCTATTTGAGTTTCTGGCCTGATTTCCTTCAATGGACTATTAGGGTATGTAAACCAAATAACGCTTTCCTCCCCAAGTTGCTTTTGGTCATAGTATTTCATCACAGCAATAGTAGCTATAACTAAGACAAAATAACTGCTCATTAAAAAATTCCACACATAAGCATGTCTTCATTAACATCCTAGTCAGTCCATACTATATTTTTCCATGTCAATTAGCATTCATTTATAAAGATGTGTTCTTCATATGGTATTGGTCAGTTGGAATTCAGCAGGAAAAGCAACAGTTCATGAATAACCATACTTTTGCAGCACATTCAACTATGTGGTAACTATATTATATGAATCACCACTATATGTACCAGAGTTATAATCAATGTATATTACCCATAAATCCATGTAAATATTTTTCACTAGTGTTTTGGATATTTTGACATTTTAAAATCAAATGATTGCTATTTAATATCTCCAAAGGAGACTAATTTTTGAAAAATTTAACATAAATAATAATCTCAAATTCATTTGTTAGATAAAATTTTCTAACTAGTTGTTAATCTTATACAGTAGTTAGCTTCAAGCAAACACATGTACAGAAAGTATAAATTTAAACTCTGCTGTAAGATTTGTTTTAAAAATTAGATTTTAACACCAGGTGAAGGGATATACACCTTTAATCTTAGCACTTGGGAGACAGAGGCAGGTGGATTTCTATGAGTTCAAGATCAACCTTGTTTACCCAGTGAGTTCTAGGATAACTGTGTCTACAAAGAGATACCCTGTCTCAAATAAACAAACAAACAAGCAAATATTACATTTTGAAACCAATCTTTAGTATTTCTGAACTTGCCAAAATTTTACTTAATTTTCCAAAACCACAGAATTTTGCCCAGGATTGAAGATTCTGATACAGTCTAAATTTGAATTAAGATATAGTTATTTGAAATATGTAAGCTCAAGTAATGTTTGTTTTCTTTTGAAGTTACTTAGATTTGAAATACCATAGGTCTGTGATTCAGAATGTCAAATTATGGTATATAACGACAGGTTTTTATGGTACAGAGACAATATTTGTTTTGCTATAGAAATTCAAGAAAGCTTATGTTTATTTCTTGAGAGGAGAAAAAATTAGAGGTGCCATGTAATACAATGGTCATGTGTTTATGTTTTTACATATGTAAAAACACAGACACTATATTATGATTAAGGAATTATGGAGTCAACTTATAATAGTCTCACAGCATTAACAAGTCACTTACATCTTAACTGTTTGCTTAGCCCTGAACTGAACAAATTTTCAGTGAGTATACTAGTAATTTTCAAATTACATTTAAATACTCTGGTTGTAGCATTTTATTTTGCAGAATTACTTTTGAGAAGCTAACTGCTTTGCTTCACCTACTTTAATACTAGTAACTTATGGATTTATAATGTAAACATATATGTACAAACTTTGAAAGATCATACATTTCCCATGAGAGAGCTGTCATTTAGTCTGCAAAACATTTTGATAGTGAAAACATTACAATTTTTAAGATCAGGTATAAAAAAAGGTTTATACTCTGCTACAATGATATTGATATAGAGCTACACAATGCCTCTTAGTGATGTCTTTTAGCTAAGAAAATTTGATGGCAAGCTAATAAATTAATTTTCAAAGAGTAGTTTTATAAACTTGGAAATAATCGTGTGTTGGGAAAATGAACACAAAACACCAAGAGAACCACTACATACACATCTGTATATCACATGAATGACTGTCATCAGTGCATCAAAATTTCATCATGGTAACTATAGTTATTACATTGTCACATTTACTGCACTGGTATGATTTCTAGGAAAGGTATTACAATAAATTTGTGCATAAGAAAATGTTCACTCAGTTCTTTGGACTCCTGTAATGTATGGGTTAACAGACTTCTAGATAGCTTTGCCAACTGAGCTATCTCTCTTGTCAACATTTCATATTTTTTGTAAAAAATATATATTCTACATATCAAAGAAAACATTGCAATCATCTTTTGGTGTAGCAATTACTATAATCTTGATTTACATTGAAAATGATGATTAAAGGGGTTTAGTGAATTCGACAACATTATGTATATGCATCATAATGAACAGAGCTGTTAATATTATTGTTGTTGTTATTGTTATTCAAACCTATACTATGCATGCATTTTGTTCTTTCAGCTCTTCACTAACTTCCAAGTAATAAAGAGATACAAGCTTACTTTAATCAATCTCAGGATATCTGGGCAGTCTTGAGGCTCAGCAGGTCTTATGTGGAACGAACAAGATTTTATTTTGCTCATGGATGATTGTGTCATTCTTTGTTGACTTTCATTTAAATCACTCATGCTTGATTCATCTGGCTTTAATTGACTTGGACCTGCTTGACTTACACTTAGCTGACTTGAGTCTGATGAACTACTTTTCATCTCTGACTTGTCTGAACTTGTTTCCAATTTATCTGATTGTGTCTTTCCTTCTTGGCTTGATTGGGTGCCATCAGGTTGGTTTGTGTCTAATTGGTTTGTGCCTAATTGAGTGGTTCCTGGTTGCCTTGGCACTGCTTCCCAATTATCTAATTGTTTCATAATTGAGTTGCTAGGGTAGGGTTGCCAATCTGGTTGTCTTAGGTCGGAGAAACTTGAGGTTGGCTGCCATGTATATAATTGTCGAACACCAGGCATGGAATTTTGTTGCCATGTATCAAATTGTCTTGTGTCTGATTGGCTGAGGCTTGATTGCCATAAATCTAATTGTCTTATATCTGAGTGGCTTGAACTCCATGGCCTTGAGTGTGAATATTTCATGCCAGGTTGGACTGGTTGCCATGAATCTGTTTGTCTCATATCCAGAGGATTGGGGCCTGGTGGCCATTTGTCTGATTGCATATTGCTTGGGTAGTTGGTATCCCATTGCCATGGATCTGTCTGTTTCATGCCTGGTTGGCTGGTGCCTGATTGCCATACATCCATATCTCTTATGTCTAGTTGGCTGGTGCCTGACTGCCACGTGACTAACTCTTTCATGCTTGATTGGCTGGGGTTTGATTTACACATGCTGTACTGTTGGCCAAAGCCTGTTTGACATGTGTTCAATTGCTCCATACTTGATTTGTTGAGGCCCACTTGCCATGTACCTGACAATTTCTTTGCTAGTGGGCTAGGACCTGCTTGCCATGTGACTGCATGTCTCATAGTTGGTTGGCTAGGGACCTGCTGCCCTATGCTTGGTTGTCTCTTGCCTTGTTGACTGGGGACTGGTTGCCATGTATCACATTGCTTCGTACCTTGTTCAATGGGACCTGCTGGTCTCAAGTCGAATTGTCTGATGGATGAGTGACTCAGTTGTGGTTGCCATGAATTTGATTGGTCGCTACCTGGGTGGTCTGGGCCCCATTGCCATGCATCTGTTTGTCTCACACTTGGAGGGCTTGGCCCCCATTGCCATGGTTCTGTTTCTTTCACTCCTGGATGACTTGAGTCCTGTTTCCATGTATCTGGTTGTTTCTGTCCTGCATAGCTTAGGTCTTGTTGCACTGTATCTGATTGCTTTGTTTCCTGATTACTTTGGGTTATTTGCCACGTGTCTGATGGTCCCCATTGCCATGTGTTTACTGGTTTCATATTGGAGGTAGGTGGGCCTGGCTGCCACATGCCTGCTTGGCTCATGCCTGCTTGATTCATACCTAGTTGACTTGCACTTGATTGTTTCATAGGCAGTTGTCTTGAGTCTGACTCCTTCATACTTTGTTGGCTCAGGCATGTTTTGTACATGTCTGGTTGGTTCGTGCTTGACCATGGTTGTTTCATATTGTCTTGGCTCTGGTCCGGTTGGTTTGTATCTGGTTGGCTTGGGCCTGGTCTTGTCACATCTGGTTTGTTCATGCTTGGTTGATTCATGCTTGGCTGGTTCATACATGGTTGACTTGGTTCTGGTTGTTGCATGTTTTGTGGGCTTAGGCCTGGTGGATTCATAACTGGTTGGCTTGCTCCTGGCTGTGTCATATCTGATTGATTTGTACCTGGTTGATCCATGACTGACTAGCAGATGATGGGTTGGTAAACAACTGACTGGCTTGTAAGAGTCTTGATAGAACAGGATGTTTTGACTACAGCACTGTGATGAAAAGTTCTCAGATGTTTCCAGTTTGTCTCAGCTCAGACTTGGAGATAGTCCTCTGTCATGGTGGGAATGGGAAACAAAGATGACTACCTGAAGAAGGTGATTGAAGCCTCTGATTCACTGGAGGTGACCTCACCAGATACCACAGCTACAAGCCTGGCTGGATTTCAACCTGCCATCTGGTCTTTCCCTGCCAACAGGCCTGAAGAAGAACAACAAAATGATCTTGGGACTGTTACTATCCTATCCCTCCCCCACCACACAGAACTGCATCATAATGGTGAAGTCACAATGCCAGATTCTCTTTGCCCATGTGCTGCTTTTCTAAGTTGTGAGATGGGGCAGGGAAGTGGCTGCTTGACTAAAGATTCATTGCTCTTTTTGAAAAGCAAGTGGCTGGCTCTCCAGTTTTACCCTAGCGTTGTTACAGAACTCTACCCACCCTACTTCCATTCTCTGTGAACTTTGCTAAACTTAGGTGTGGACCTAGTTTTCATCATTCCTGTGGACTCTCTTAACCCCATTCTACTCCACTTTCATTCTTTTCTATTAGCCAAGGATACCTAGAAACATTCTCTACATGAGACCTCCAGTAATCAAACTAGAACTCAGTCATCAGACATGGACACAGGTCTGGGGATTTTCACTCTGTTTCATTTCCTCCATTATAATCTTCCCAGATTCATTTTGCTTGCAGGTATGGTGCTTTCTATCTCAACTCCATCCACTGGAAATCCTAACTCTGAGTACAAACCCAGGATCCCCCTAGCCTTTAATCCCCGTCTTTCTAGATTATTCTTTGTCTAACTGCAATATACTTGAAGAAGCTACTCCTGCCAGAACTCTAATTTCCCAGGGACCCCAACTCATGCTATGAACAGAATACCATTAGTGCTTTCCTCTGGGCCCTCTCAGTCTTTTCTCCTAACCCATCTTTATTACTCTTTGCCACCTACAAACCTGCAGAAGCACTCCCCACCAGACAACACACAGCCATCACATTTTCCTAAGATTCAGAGAGGAGAAGGGAAACCAAGGAATGCAACACCCACACAACAAAGGCAATACAAGATATCCACACCTAGAATCATCTCAATCATCTTAACTCCAGATGTCTAGACATGAGGACAAAAATCAACATTAACAGCCAAGATGATATGTCTCCAGAGCCCAGTTACCCTACACAGTAGACCCCAATAAATGTGATTTAGCTGAAACACAAGACAGGGACATCAAACTATCAATTATGAATATACTCAATAACTTTAAAGAGGATATGGATAAGTCATTTAATAAAGGATTTATAGATTTAGTCTTCTCATAGCCTATGAAAACATAATCAGTAGAATGAAATAAAGAAATAGTTCAAGACATAAAAATTGAAAAATCACTAAGTAAAACCCAAACTAAGATAAAGCTGTAAGTGAAAAAATTTAAGAAGTCAAGCAAAAATCTAAGGTGAGCTTAACCAACAGAGTACAAAACACAAAGAGAAACAATCTCAGACATTGAAGAAAGTAGAAGAAATATATACCTATGTCAAAGAAAATGAAGAGTATAAAAATATTCAGGCATAAAACATCCAAAATATCTAAGACACTATGAAAAAAAACCAAATCTACAAATAATAGGAAAATAGGAAGTGGAAGAAACCAAGGTCAAAGGCACAGAAAATATTTTTAACAAAATCATAGAAGAAAAATTTCCTAACTCAAAAAAGGAAGTATTAATCAAGGTATAAGACACATAGAAAACACCTAATAGACTGGATCAGAAAATAAAATTTCTCACAACATGTAATAAATCACTATCTGTATAGAACAAAAAAATATAAACTTCAAGGGAAAAAGACCAAGTAACATGTAAAGACAGACGGCTGAGACACTGAACTTCTCAGTGGAGACTCTAAAAGCCATAAGGACCCTGGACAGATGTTTTTTTTTAAATCTAAGAGAACACATATGCCAGCATAGAATACTATGCCCAACAAAACTATCAATCACAATAGACAGAAAAAGAAAAAATATTGATACAATGAAATTTCAATAATATCTATCCACTAATCCAAAAGCACTAGAAGAAAAACTTCAATCTGATAAGGTTGAGTATCACCAAGATAACAAAAGTAACTTAATCTAGACCAATAAATCAAAAGAAGGGGGAAAATCCCAGAGCATAACAACAAAAATAACAAGAATCAACACTGCTCATTGATAATTCTCAATATTTGTAATTATTTTATTTAATTACACCCAAATGTTGCCCCACCATGTCCGTGCTCCCCACTCCCAGAGTTCTTCATCACATTCCACCTCCCCTTCTCCTCTGAGAGGGTACTTTCTTTCCCATCTGCCCTGGGCAGCCCCTTTCACTGGGTCATCAAGTCTCTATAGGATTAGGCTCATCCTATCCTACTGAGGTGAGACCAGGAAGTCCTCTGCTACATGTGTACCAGGGTCCTCAGACCAGCCCATGTTTTCTGGTTCAAAAATTTTGAAGCTAGATTGGTGACACCATCCCTCCACTGGGGATGGTGGTTTCTTCAGGTTCTTTCTCCCTATTGTTGGGCATTTTGGCTAAGGTCACCCCTACTGAGTCCTGGGAACCTCTCATATCCCAGGTCTCTGGGGATTTCTAGAGGTCCCTACTTCCCTCCTACCTCCAGGAGCTGCATATTTTCATTCATTCTCCTGACCCTCTGGGCTTCTCTCCTGTCTCCCCCGTACCTGATCTTATCCTGCTTTACCCCTTCCATCTCCCACCTAGCTCCCTCCCTCCCACTGCCTCTCATGATTATTTTGTTTTCCCTTCTAAGTGGGATTGAAGCATTCTCATTTGGGCTTTCTTTCTTGTTAAACTTCTTACAGTGTATCATGAATGTTCTGTGATTTTTGGTTAATATCCACTTATCAGTGAGATAAGTACATGTATTTGGGGTCAGGGTTATCACACTCACTATGATATTTTATAGTTCCCCCCATTTGCCTGCAAAATTCATTATGTTCGTGTCTTTAATAGATGAATAGTATTCCATTGTATAAATGAACCACATTTTTGGTAGCCATTCTTAGGTTGAGGGACATTCTTGGTTATTTCTAGTTTCTGGCTATTAGAAATAAGGCTACTGTGAACATGCTACAACATATGTCCTTGTGGTATGGTGGGGCATCTTTTGGGTCTATGTCCAAGAATGGTATACCTCAGTCTTCAGGTAGGACCTAAGGTGTTGCCATTCCCCTTAGGGACTATTTCCAATTTTCTAAGGAACTGCTAGATTAATTTCCAGAGTGGTTGTACCAGCTTGCAATCCCACCAGCAGTGATGGAGTGTTCTTCTTTCTCCACATCCTTGCCAGAATCTGCTGTCACTTGATAGTTTCTGATATTAGTCATTTTGATTAGTATAAAGTTGAATATCAGGGTCATTTTGATTTGCATTTCCCTGATGACTAAGTATCTTGAACATTTCTTTAAGTGCTTCTTGGCCATTCAAGATTCCTCTGTTGAGAATTCTGTTTAACTCTGTACCCCATTTTCAACTGGGTCATTTGGTTTTTTGGAGTCTAAATTCTTTGAAGTCTTGATTGAGTTTTCTCTATATTTTGGATATTAGCCCTCTATCAGATCTTGGGTTAGTGAAGATCTTTTCCCAATCTGTAGATTACGGTTTTGTCCTATAGGCAGTGTACTTTGCCTTACAGAAGCTTTTCAATTTTATGAGATTCGAATTGTCAATAGTTGATCTTAGAGCCTGAGACATTAGTGTTCTTTCTGTTCAGGAAAATTTCCCCTGTGCCCATGTATTTGAGGTGCTTTCCCAATTTCTCTTCTATTTGATTCAGTGTATCTGGTTTTATGTTGAGGTCTTTGATCCACTTGGACTTGAGTTTTGTATAAGATGATAAATATGGATCAATTTGCATTCTTCTTCTTGCAGACCACCAGTTAGACTAGCACCATTTGTTGAAGATGCTTTTGTTGTTTTACTGTATGGTTTCAACATCTTTGTCAAAAATCAAGTGTCTATAGGTATGTGGGTTTATTTCTGGGTCTTAGATTCTATTCCATTGATCAATTTCTCTGTCTCTTTACCAATACCATATGGTTTTATCATTGTTGTTTTGTAGTACAGGTTGAGGTCAGGGAAGGTGATTCCCCCAGAAGTTCTGTTATTAAGAATTGTTGTGGCTATCCTGGGTTGTTTTTCTATATGAAGTTGAGACTTTCTCTTCGATATCTGTAAAGAATTGAGTTGGAATTTTGATGGGGATTTCCTTGAATCTGCAGATTGCTTTTGGTAAGATGGTCAGTTTCACTATGTTAATCCTACCAATCCATGAGCATGGGAGGTCTTTCCATCTTCTGAGGTCTTCTTCAATTTGTTTCTTTAGGGACTTGAAAGTCTTGTCATACAGATGTTTCATTTGCTTGGTTAGAGTTACACCAAGATATTTTATGTTATTTGTGACTATTGTGAAGGGTTTTGTTTCCCTAATTTCTTTCTCAGACAGTTTATCATTTGTAAGAAGGAAAGCCACTGATTTGCTTGAGTTAATTTTATATTCGGGTACTTTGCTGAAGTTGTTTATCAGCTATAGGAGTTCTCTGGTAGAATTTTGGGGGTTACTTATGTATACATCGTGTCATCCACAAATAGTGATAACTTG
The DNA here is from genome assembly GCF_008632895.1 of Mastomys coucha. Taxonomy (NCBI): domain Eukaryota; kingdom Metazoa; phylum Chordata; class Mammalia; order Rodentia; family Muridae; genus Mastomys; species Mastomys coucha. The sequence goes on from NC_045030.1 coordinate 111,408,052, forward strand.
ACTTCTTCCTTTCCAATTTGTATCCCTTTGATTTCCTTTTGTTGTCTAATTTTTATAACTAGAACTTCAAGTACAATATTGAATAAATATATAGGGAGATAGAATACCATTAGTTCTTTCTTTGCCTTGTCCCCCCGATTTTAGTAAGATAGCTTCAAGTTTCTCTCCATTTAACTTGATGTTGGCTATGGGTTTGCTATGCATTGCCTTTATTATTTTTAGGTATGTGCCATGAATTCCTGATCTTTCCAATACTTTTAACGTAAAGTGCTGTTGGATTTTGTCAAAGGATATTTCAGGACCTAATGAGATGACCATGTGACTTTTTCCTTTGAGGTTTTTTTTTTTTAATATAGTGGATTACATTAATGGATTTTTGTACATTGAACCAGCCTGGAATCCCTGGGACTTGCAGGCCAGCTTTTACTATCAGGAGAATACCAGGGAGGGAAGGGGTAAGTGCCCTTTACCTTGATTGGTTAGCTTTATCTCTAGGGATATGACTAAATTTTATTCATTATTTTGGGCTCTGTGGACTTTCCATGGTGGTTGTGTGTTCATTCTAGCTACTTATTTTTGCTTCAGGCAAGATGACAATGCATACTCAGAGGTATCCCAAGGCTGTGGTTGGAGGACCACAAGTTCCTGGATCTGGGTTCTCATTTCTGGCTTCTCAACAACTTAGACCTACTCTCTGAATTGTAGCCTGTCATGGAGTCATCTTAGCTTGAGCTTAGTCCCTTCAAAACCAAGGAAATCCAGACAATAAATGGAATATACTTTGAAAATCTGTATTCTATCAAAACAGAAACCTAAAAGAAATGGGGAAATTTCTTGAAATATATGACTTTCCCCAATTAAGTCAAGTAACTTAAGTAACTTAAACACATGACTCCTAATAAAACAGAAGCAGTAATTAAAAATCTCCCAACAAAAATCAGCTTAGAGCCTCATAGATTCAGTTCAGAATTATACCAAACTGTCAAAGAAAAATTAATGCCATCAGACCTCAAATTATTAGACAAAATAGAAAAAGAAGAAACTGTCTAATTTTTTATGAGGCTACAATTACTATAATATCAAATTCACAGAGACACCAAAATGAAAGAAAATTACAGACCAATTGACCTTAAGGACGTAGATGCAAAATTTCTCAATAAAATACTTACCAAACAAGCCCCAAAACACATCTGAAAGATCATTCACCAAGATCAATTAGGCTTTATCTCAGAGATGAAGGATGGTTCAATACATGTAAATCAATAATTGTAATCTACCACATAAACAGTCTGAAAGACAAGAACTACATGATCATCTCATTAGATGCAGAAAATGCCTTTGACAAAATCCAACATCTTTTCATGATAAAAATCCTGGATAGATCAGGGATACAAAGGCCATTCCTAAACATAATAAAGACATTTTATAGCAAGCCTATAGCCAACATCAAATTAAATAGAAAGAAACTCAAAACAATTCCACTAAAATCAGGGGCAAGACAAGGTTGACCACTGTCTCCATATTTATTCGACAGAGTACTTAATTGTTTAGCTAGAACAATAAGACAACTGAATGAGATTGAGGGGCTAGAAATTGGAAAGAAAAAAAGTCAAAGTATTTTGATTTGCTAATAAACATTTTCAGCAACCTAGCAAGGTACACAATTAACACTCAAAAACTGTGTAACCTTCCTATATACACATGTCAAACATACTGAGTATGAAATCAGGAAACAATACCTTTTGCAATAACCTCAAAAATATCTTGCAGTAACTCTTTCCAAGAAAATATGATCCTTGTGTAATAATAATTTTAAAAATGACCTTTAAGATATTGAGGAAAGAAGGTATCAGAAAATGGAATGATCTCACTTGCTCATGGATAGTCAGGATTAACATAATGAAAATGTCATATTTCTGAAAGCAATCTACAGATTCAATGCAATCCCCATCAAAATCCCAACACAATTCTTCACAGAATTTAAAAGTGCAATTTTGGTCTTCATATGAAAATACCCAGCCACAAAAACAGGATAGCTAAAATCACCTTGAATCTGCTGGAGGTGTCACCATCTCCTGTAAAAATATCTTTTATTTGCCTGATGTATTTGTTGTCTTGGTGGAGCCTTACTGCTGAATAAGCTCATCCTTTTTGAACTCTTTCTGAACTCTGGCTGGCTTGTTTGACTCAGCTGTTCTGGCTCAATCTCTTCTCTAAATCAAGTGATTCAATCTGGCTTCTCTAGCTTCTCACTGAATTGTTCTTTGTTCTTGGACTCAAACTAAATCTAGCATTCTGTTTCCATCTTTTGGCTCCTTCTCATTCACGATCTCATTCAATCTTCACTTGTGTTTAGATTGTTCTCTCTGCATCTTGTGTGTAAGACTCTCCCAGTAAAGCTGCCTCCCCTCTCTCTGCCTGCTCTTAAACAGAGAGACAAGTAGACTCTCTTTCTGGTCTGTCTCATGAGAGTTAGGCATATCCTATCTCTGACTCATTTTGTCAGAATTTTCTCTGAATCATTACTTTGTCTACTGCTCAGAAGTCACTTTCAAGCATGGCTTCTTCCTTCTACCAAATAAATTTTCTTACACTGTTTGGGACTAAGGGTGTGTACTAAGGGTGTGTCTGTATTCCAGCCAGAGTAGCAATGTTTCTGAATTAAAATTCCTCAACAATCCCCAATCTTTTATTATACTACAGAACTATAGCAATAAAAGCAGCATAGCAGCATGGTATCGACATAAAAGCAGACACATTGATTAGTGGAATTGAATTGCAGACCCAGATATAAATCTACATACCTATAGATACCTGATTTTTGATGAAGAAGCCAAAATTACATACTGGAAATAAAAACAAGATGTACAACAAATGGTGCTGGTCAAACTTGATGGCTGCATGTAGAACACTTCACATAGAGCCATAACTATCACCCTGTACAAAACTCAACTTTAAATCTATCAAGGACCTGAACATAAGACCAAATACCTGCCAGGCAGTGGTGGTGTATGCCTTTAATCCCAGCACTTGGGAGGCAGAGGCTGGCAGATTTCTGAGTTCGAGGCCAGCCTGGTCT
>NC_045030.1:111411252-111412543 GCF_008632895.1 Mastomys coucha
AAAAAAAAAAAAAAACAAAAACAAATACCCTGAATCTGATAAAAGAGAAATTGAGGAATAGCCTTGAACTTGTTGGCACAGGAATAGACTTTTTGAGCAGAATACTGATGGCACAGGCACTAAAGAAAAATCACCTAATACTAAGGGCCAATTTTTCCTTAAGATTTATTTATTTATTTATTTATTTATTTATTTATTTATTTTATGTGGCTGAGTACACTGTAGCTGTCTTCAGACACACACCAGAAGAGGGCATCAGATCTCATTACAGATGGCTGTGAGCCACCATGTGGTTGCTGGGAATTGAACTCAGGACCTCTGGAATGCTCTCAACCACTGAGCTATCCCTCCAGCCCACTAAGGACCATTTTAGAAATTATATGAAAACTTACTATTTTAGAATCTTCTTAAAATACATGCAAACATGAAAGAAATCTGCCAGGGACTTGATGTACCAGGATAGGAGGATGGGTGGGATGCTCCACCCTCTTAGATTGGAAGGGGAGAGCGGAAGGGGGAGGGACTCTGTGAGTGAGGGACCAAGAGGGGAAGCAGCATTTGGGAAGTAAGTAAGTAAATAAATAAACAAATGAATAAACAGATAAATAAATAAATTTATTAAACAACAAACAAACAAACAAACAGACAAGACAAGACAAAAAGAGACAAAGAGGCTGAGAAGGTTCTCAAACCTTATGTTCACTAATAACCCTGAGTGTTCCTGGTGATTTTACTAATTAGTTCAAAGACATCTGTCCGAATTGGCTAGCTTTTCCCAAGTAAATAATTTATTTCATATTTCTTTTGTGTTTTTTCCACATGGAAATGAAAACACTTTAAAGGCTTGCCCTAATAAGATAATCAGATCTTAAATGCAGAAAATAACCATTTCTTTAAAAATAATAACTTTAGGCAATGTCTTCGATGCTTTTCTATGGTTATAAAGAGATACACTGACTAGACAACTTATAAAATGAAGTATTTAATTGGGGTTCATTTACAGTTTCAGAAGGTGAACCCATGACTATCATGGTGGGAAGCACAGCAGCATGCAAGTAAGCATGGCACTGGAATAGTACTTTGGATCTTTCATCATATCAGCAGTGTAGAGACAGTCAGAGACTGGGCTTAGCTAGCATGGACTTTTTTTTTTACTAGATATTTTCTTTATTTACATGTCATATGATTTCTCCTTTCCCAGTTTCCCCTCTAACAAACAAACAAACAAACAAACAAAAACAACAAGAACAAACGCCTGTTGCCTCTCCCCATGCCTGCCACCCCACCCTCT
>NC_045030.1:111412553-111430461 GCF_008632895.1 Mastomys coucha
CTCAGGAGATAGCTATATTAGGCTGGCTTGCCCTTCCTTCAGTCTCTGGAGAATATCATCCTGAGTGAGGTAACCCAATCACAAAAGAACACACATGGTATGCACTCTCTGATAAGTGGATATTAGCCCAGAAGTTAGGAATACAGGAAGAACAACCCACAAACCACAAGAAACTCAAGAAGGATGACCAAAATGTGGACATTTCATTCCTTTTTAAAAAGGAGGAGCAAAATACCCACGAAAGGAGTTGCAGAGTTCTACATCTTGATCTGTAGGCAGCAGGATATTGCATCATAGCTTGAGCATGGGGCCTCAAAGCCTGCCCCCACAGTGACATACTTCCTTCAACAAGACCACACCTACTCTAATAAGGCCACACCTCCTAATTATACTATAGGCTAAGCATTCAAACACAGTCTATGGGGGCCATACCTATTCAAACCATGACACCTTCTAATTATTCTTTAACTGTAACCCTCCTGGCTTGAGGGCTGACTTTTTCAGACCCTGCCTGCCTCTCATAACCACACCTCTCTGCCCACCTTCTGCTATTTGCCACGCCTCACTCCTGGTTCCAGTTACATCGGAAGTCCCGCCTCTACAGAGACCAAAGGAGTTGCTGATTGGGCCGGCAGGCTGACGAACTTGGGGGAGGGATTTTGCCTCACCTATTCTACCTGTTGGCTTGTAACAAAGATTCATTAAATTCAAGATGGCTGGGTGACCTTACCTCCTTAATGCTGTCTAATTTTTGGTGCCTCCCACATGGGTAAGATTAATTATGACTAGCCTACTTTCTCCTGACTCCATATTCCAGAATAATCCTTCCCTATTGTTACTGCTGGATGGTAACACTTAACAGTCCACCAGCTGCAAAACAAACATTCATTTATGAGTCTATGTGTGGTATTCTCATTCAAATTACCACAGCTAATATTTGATTTCTTTTATGACATAGGCTTAGTGGGAACCACTTTATATTTTCTCATCACTAACGTGGTCCTTTTATTCCTTGATTCTGAGGAAATTTACTAAAGGATTTGATAACCTAAATTAGGCCTCATGGAAGCTGTCAAAAAGCTGAAATCAAACATTATTCTTTTTTCCAGGTTCTTTGCAATCACACTTTCCTTATTTTTGTATACTATCTATTCTTCATGTTTGTATCTATGAGGCCAAATGTGTCCTATCACCCTAAATCTCCACAGTAGTCTCTCTATTTTCACATAATATGCTGGATTACTACTTCAACTGTGCTTATTATATAACAGGTATTAATACCATCATAAATGGGGCTTATTTTTTTATATGCCACAGAAAGTTACTTCACACTGTGCCAAAAATTGTATTTGTGTTATCTCAATCATTATAGCAAGCATTTGTTAGATGTACTGATTTTATGTTGTCAATAATCTAAAACTGAGGTATATTAACTGATTTACACAAGTCTAGTATATGCTAGAATGAGGCTAGGGGTCAAGGCTCATTTTATTAATGGGAGAGTTCAAATAAAACTAAAAGTCCAGTCATCATTAAGCATATGCTTGGAGTCTGAGAAGTTAGTCAAGTCACAGTACAGAACCATGTGAAGCCCAATACACATTAGATATAAGTACATTACTGGTATCCATCTACTTTGTTTCTTACTATTGTTATAATGTAAATAAGAATTAAAATGAAACATGTTTCTTCTGCTTTCAGGCACAGCTTCACTATATTATCACAATCCAATATGTAACCAATATTAGTCTACGCATTGTTAGGGTAACAAAGATTCCAAAATATTAAATAACATGACATATGTCACACAACTAAAAGTGCAAGTAAAATAAGAGCTATCCAGTTAGCTTAGTTATTTTTTTGTAAAAGTGATGATATAAGTTGTTTTGTTGTTTGCTTTACAAAATGAAAACATTTATGCAACTTATTTTATACATAGATGAATATAAACTTTTCTTATTAAATGATGTTTCTAGTTGATGCCTTTATGAATAAGATTAAAAATGCAGTTTGTGATAGAGAAGTAGTTTGAGAGTTTGAGATCGGATCGTAAATGTTTGCATACTTTGAAGACATTTTAGTTGTTATCATCTCTTCTCTTTTTTCTTAGAAAAGCATTGGATTTGAGTGCTGTGCAGCTGAAAGCAATTGAAAGGGACACAGATAGATGTTCTCATACAAGGTTACTTAGTGCAATTTATCCCACCTTATAAATATTCAATAATACTGTATCTGTGAGTCATTCAAAAGTCCACTGTCAGGGATACACCATCAGGTAAAAAACAGTTTTTAGCATGCTTAAAGGAAAGCTTCCATAGCCAGTCTCTGCCACAAGGTGACAGTATTGTCCAGTTTAAGAAGCAAAAGTCTATAGTTAAATGCTGTAAGCTTGTATCTTATGTGGTTAAAGTTTGAGTTCTTGTTTTATATATAGACTCTGAAAATCTTCAAAAGTCAATTGTAATCTCTTTTTTTTTGATATTTTCTTTATTTACACGTAAATTTCTCCTTTCCCAGTTTCCCCTCCAAAAAACAAACAAACAAAATCAAGAACAAATTGTAATCTTTTTTATTTATTATCCTGATAAATAGGATGTATAAAATACATTATGATTAACAAAATATTTCTCATACTTTAGAAATTTCTTTTAAATTTTAATTTTCAAAAGGCACATTTATTTTATGTGTATGTTTTTCTGGCATGTATATCTGTATACTATGTGAGTGATGGTATCCACAAATGTCAGAAGAGACTTTAGATCCCCTGTAACTGGACCTATGCATGGCTGTGAGCCATCATATGTGTGCTGGTAATCAAACCTAGGTCTTCTACAAAAATAACAAGTGTTCACAATAGTGGATCCATCTCTCCAGCTTCCAAATGTAATTTTTATTAATCCTTTGAGAGTTCCCTACAGTGCATTGTGATTGTATGCATCAACTTTCCCAACTCCTTCTAGTCCATGCTTCCCTTCTCTAGCCATTCAATTTTGCATCTCCTTTTTTTGTTACCTATCAGTTCAATTAGTGTTAGACAGATATTTTTAGATATGGTCTTCACCTGGAGTGGGTCAACTTACTGGGGGGACAATGCTCTTTTAAAAAAAGAAAGGAAAGTGCCAAAAAAACAGAGAAAGAAAACCGACTCTCTCTCTCTAAGAGCTTCTCAAAGCTCTTATTCTCAAAGCTCAATTACCAATAGCTTCTTAAATCAGTCTTACTTGGTTGTGAATCCTGTGAAGTACAATATCAACTAGATTGTACTTGGAGCTGGTCCATGAATGAGAATTTAGAAAAGTGATTCCCCTAGAAAAAGGAGCATATAAGGAGAACAAGTTGTACTGTTACTTGGGGTGGAAATGTAAGGCATTTCGTTCTTGAAAGGATTACCCAAGAATGAATAGAATAACAATGAAAAAAAATGTTTAGAATATTGTCTAGACAAAACCACTCTTTATATTTAAATGGCTATTCTCTTATTCCTTTCTTTTTGAATAGACAGAATTTTAAATTAAATGGGTGCCAAAGTAACTATCTTTATCACTTAATAATATATTGTATTCTAAAAAATAGTCAGGAGAGTAGAAGTAAAATGTGTTCCTAGCACAAAAAAAATGCATGAGATTAAACTTATGTTAATAACTTCCATTTAGCTACTCTGCAATGTGTACATATTTTGCAGCAGTGTATATAGCTGGTAAAGTTGTTCTGCCATTTTCCATGGCCACCGCCTCACTCAGCTAACAACATACTTTGCTTTACAAAAACTCTTTAAATTTCATGACACCACTTGTCAATTATTAGCCTTACTTCCTGAGTGAACAGAGTCTGATCCTCCTTAGAAAGTCCTTAGTTATGATTACATCATGAATTGGTATTCCTGTTTATAACTTAACAGTATCAGAGTTTTAGGTCTTATATTAAGGTCTTTGCTCCATTTGGAGTCAATTGTTTATATAAGCTGAGAGACAATGATCTTGTTTCATCCATTTTCATGTAGTTATCTAGTGTTTCTAACATTGTTTATTAAAGAGGTTGGCTTTTTCTCCATTGAGTGTTTTTGACACTTTTGTCTTTTTCAAAAGTCAGGTCACTGTAACTGCATGGATTTATAGCTGAGCTGGATCTTCGACTCTGTTCCAGTGATCTACATGCCTGTTTTGTGCTAGTATCATACTGTTTTTATGAGTATGCCTTCCTAATAAAATGTGAAACCTGGGATGGAAATGCCTTCAAGTATTATTGTTATAAATATTACTAATATTATTAATTTGGATATCTGAATATTTTGTGTGCTTCTATATAGATTTTAAGATCTTTTTGTATTTATGAGAAGAAAGGTCCTGACATTTGATAGAGATTGTATTGAATCTATAGATTACATTAGGTAGGACAACTATTTTCACAATGTTGATTCTTCCAATTCATAAATGTTGAAATTTTTATTTTCATTTTCCAGCATCTTCTTCAATTTCTTTCCTGGCCATTTTCAAGTTCCTATTAATAGACGTCTTTCATTTCCATGGTTAGGTTTATTCCAAGATATTTTATCTTTTTGTGGCAACTTTGAATACTATGACTTCCTTTATTTTTCCCTAGCATCTTTGTTACTGATATACAGGAAGACTTTGTGGACTAATCGTGTACTTGTGACTTTGATAAAAGTGTTTATCAGTTCTGAACATTTGCTTGTGGAGTCTGTAGCATTCCTTATGAATACAATTGTATAAACTGCAGTTAAGGATATTTTGATTATTTCCTTTCCCATTTATGTCACTTTTGTTTGTTTCTCTTGTCTTACTGCTCCATGACTTCAAGTAGTATATGGAATAGGAATGGAGAAAGTAGAAGCTCTGCTTTTGTTCCTGGTATTAATGGATATAATTTGAGCCTTTCCTCATTTGGTATGTTAGCTACAGTCTTATCATTGTAGTCTGTATTATTTTGAGATATCATCTGTCTAGTGATAGTTTCTTCAGAACTTTTATCACATTACATTTTGTTAAAATCCTGTTTGTTGTACATTTTCAAAATGATCATAGTTTTTTTCCTTGAGTACATTAATATGATGTATCATATTTATTGATTTCCACTTGTTGAACCTTCCTTCCATCTCCAGAATGAAGCCAACTTGCTCATAGTGATTAGTTTATTTTGTACTTCTTTTGTAAGTATTTTATTGAAAAAAACCATTTTAAATGTGTTCCTAATGGATATCAGTCCATACCCATCATTCCTCAAGGCCATGAGAACATCACCGAAGAAGGAGTACAAATAATGTCAGATCTGGAAGGATGGGAAAAAGTGCTGTGAGATGTTGACTTCTGGATACAATATATCAGTTGCACTAATGACCGAATATAGTTGATGATTTACTGCACAAGACCTGTATATGACTGTATCCTCCGAACTTCCATAATGAATAGTGGAGAGCTCATTTGGTTCCACCCTTCACTGGGAGCTATTAAAATTTTATGGTTGCTAGAGGAGGGAGAATCATTTTATTCAGTTGTGTAGTTTCTGGAATGTTGACTGTGTTCCATTAAATATCTCCCACCTACACTTATATAAGCAACCCTAGTTAAATTCAATGGGTAACAAAAAGGCAAAAGGCATAAGGTCAATGAAAGTGGGGGGAATGAAAGAATGTAATATGGGGCAGATATAATCAAAATATGCTATATTCATGTATAGAATTATCAAAAATATTAAAACTAAAGTAGCATATAATATGGAGTAAATATATATAATTTCAATTAAAATAAACTAATTAAGAATTTAAGTTTGTGCTGATTCAGTCTCTGTGCATTCATATAAGCTTTGCTCAGCTGATTTAAAGAGATTTGTTTTCTTGGTGTCCTCCATCTCCTCTAGTTCTTACACTCTTTTGTTCTCCTCTTCCTTGGTGTTCTTTAAACGTTGAGGGGAAGGATTTGATGGAGACCTCCCATTTAGAGCTGAATGTTCCAAGGCCTGTGTGCTTGTGTGTGCCTGTGTGTGTGTGTGTGTGTGTGTGTATGTGTGTGTGTATGTGTGTGTGTGTGTGTGTGTTTGTGTAATGTTTGACTGTGGCAGTCTATATTTGTTCCTATCTGCAACAGGAGGAGGTTCTCTGATGATGGCTAAACAGGCACTTATTTATGAGCAGAATATTGTTACGAGTCATTTTATCACTATTTTTTTAAATAGTAGTATAGGTTCTTGGTCACAGAAGCATTTTTGAGTATGGGTCCATGTCATGTAGTGGGCCTTAACTCAAATCAGAAATTAGTTGATTATTCCCCACAGACTTTGTGTCACCATTGCCCTTTGAAGGCAGGTCAACTTTGTAGATTAAAGGTTTTGTAGCTGAGTGGGTGTTTACATTTCTATTTTGGTAGCCTGCAGAGTAACTCCTGATAACAAAGACATTACAATGTGGGGGTTAAATACCCTGCATATATTATAGTTTTCAGTATGTGTGTATCTGCTCATCCACTTGGGATTGGATAACCCATCAAGAATTCATCCCTGGAGAAGATTGATCTTCTCTTAGCAGCCATTAATTACATATAGCTCTTCATCCAGGGGTGATATCTTATGAGATTTCTCCCATTCCTGTTGGGATGTTAACTGGTGAGGTGCATTTTAATAGTTTCCAGAGTTTTGGTATTAAATGCTGTTTTAGTAAACATATTTGTGTAAATAATTTAAAAATATATAACTAAGTATTTCTGGAAATACTGAAGACATATTTGGGAAAATAACAGTTGAAGAATCCCATATAAATTCTCTATTTAAGATGTTTAAATACATTCAGCTTGACATATACGTCACTTAGGTAAGTGAGCTAATCATATTGAGTGAGGTAATTCAGACCCTGAAAGGTAAATATCACATGTTCTCTGTCCTCTGTGATTTTAGCTCCAAAATTTTAAGTGTAAGTATATAACCTGAAATAACTGTGAAAATCAGGAACATAAAAGGGACCTGGGGGTCTCTAAAGAGGGGGATAGCAGGGTACAAGTGGCATTAAGGGGGGAATTGGATAGTCCTAGAGAAGTATTCTAATTAGGGAAGCAGGGGAAAAACATAGGAAATAATTATTTAATTATTTACTATTTACTGAACTTAAAATTACATGTAGCAAACATACATATAGTTTAGAGAAAGTTATGCCACTTGGGGTTATTAATACTCCCTCAAAGAGCCATAGACTAACCAAACCCCAGTACCAAGCAGAAACTTCCTTTAATGTCAGGAATTCTTTTTTTTCCAAAAGTAATACAAGCTATTGCTGTTGTTCTTCACTGCATTTAGGTTCCTATTGTTGAAGACCACTCTGGGCACCACATGACTTCAGACACAGGGCTAGGGAGATGCATACTGGCCCTGACCTGAAATCTTCCTCCCTGAGCTTTAACTTCCACAGTACCAGAAGGTGACATGCTACATCCATGAAATCTCAACATGACTGTACCTAAACAAGACCTGAAATCCCAACACCAGTTGACATCTCAACCAATAGATAGGAGAATCCTCACAAGGCTCCACCTCTAAATAAAGAGCTATATGCTTTTAAGTACTGGTGAGAAAATGAAACTTATCCTCTCTAGGAATGAACCTTCTGATTGTCTAATACCAAATGGTCAACTCTAGAAACATACACATACACAGGGCACTGACTGGACTCAGAAGGTTATATTTATATGCTTATTCATTTATATCGTGTACCAGCAATGTTTATAGAAGAAAAGGCTGTAAAATTCAAACGAGCAGGAGAGAGGGCAGACATGGTAAGGTAAAAACGAAGTGGGGAAAATTGGTAAAAATATTTTTACATAAAAGATCATCTTTTAATACAGACAGAAAATGATAGTTCAGTGTTTATTTGAAAAAGCATAAAATAAGAATATCATTTTCTGAGTTTGTTACTATATTTTCTATTTGTTTCATTTTATGGAAATGTTGTAATTTTTCACCATAGAAGGATAGGATATGACCTGATGTTATGCTTAGTAGTAAAGCATTTGCCTAGTTTGTACAGAGCCCTAGGTTCAGGTCTAACACCCCCTGCCACATGCAGAGGGTTGGGGAGATCTGTAATAATAATGGTGAAAATAGAAGAGACTTTGAATTTGAGAAGGATCAGGCATAAGGGCAGACACTGAAGGGGGAGGAGGGGGAAGAGGGAGGGGAAGATTAGATAGTAATATTTCAGTAAATAAAATAACTTAAAGATCTCTAAGAGACACTGTTAGTAAATGTGTAGATACAATTAAAAAATACAGCGTCTGTCTTCCATCTAAATTATGGCCCTGAGTTGAATTTTTACATTTATATTTTCCCTCTTACCTGCACTGAGAATAGTACTGTGCTTGTCCAGCTTACCATAGTATTCTCAGTGCCTGATAAATGGCAAGCATTCATTTTATGTTGGAAGGAAAAAAAATGAATAAATGAAGGAAGTCAGGAGAAGAGGTGGGAGGTAATGTAATAGGAGGAGATGGATTAGAGAGAAGAGTGATAGAATAAAAAGATGTGAAGAGAGAGAGGAAAGGAAAAGATGAGACAAAAAGGGAAAAGACAAATATTTCTAAAGTGAGTAGCCCTATGTATAGAGAGCTCTTTGAATCCTACATATAAGCAGACATGCTCTAAGAACACACAGACCAAATGGAAAAATTGATTTCTGCTTTTGAATTTGCTGTTGTAATAACTGATAACTATTATTTTGTAATACTTTTTAATAGAAATTGTTATTTTCAGAAATAATTGAAAAATTATACACAATATAGAAATCTTTACCTCTGTTTTTCCAAATTTGAACTGTTTTGCTATATTTCATTTCTTTTAGTTAAAATAAAGTCACATAGAGCAGATATTGAGACAATAAGCAAGAGAAAATACAACCAGCCTTGAGATCTAACAGCTTCAGGTACAGTCATTTTAAAGGCTGACTTTCCTCATTTTTAACATGGTTAAGAAGACTACCTTCCTGGAACTGTTGTAATGTGTTAAATGTCTAGCATAGTGACAAATGTCAAATGAATGCCAGTTTTCTTCAGTTAAGGAAACATATACTAACCTCCTAAATGCTGTATAGAAGATTTATGAATAGCCAGACTAATGCAAACTCTCCCATTGCCTGTAGAATAACAAAGATCACCAACTATCATGAATATGAAGGATAAAATTCTGCTTACTGTATTTGAATTACAATTTTATTAATTGTCTGAATGCAGTGAGACAGAACATACTCTCATGTAGACAGTTATATAAAGAGGGCTTATTGTTTACAGATATACATAAAGGTACAAAAGAAGTCTAAGCTTCTAAGGCTCATATGCATCTTACGGTAGATGGTATCTTCACTGTTCATGTCCCACTTATACCAAAGGCCCATAAGATTTATACCTTGGGTTACTATCATTCACTGGGCAAAACTTTAAGAGATGTCCTGTTTCCAGTGAGAAAGGACAAAATCTGATCAATTCTGTACAGTTATCTGTAATTCACATGCTGCTTCCTTCCCTGGGAGCAGCAGGAACAAGGCCCAGGCTGTTTGGGACAGTTCTTCCTTATCAGTGGATATTGTTGCTACAGTATTACACAGTTTCTTTTTTAGAACTATAAACAATAAGAAGAGGAATAGACTTGGTAAAACAAGACTTTGAAAATTACTTAGCTCATACCACATATTGCTTTATCAACTGGTGATACAGGCACAAAATCAATATGGCAACTGAACTTAAGGAGCCACCAATAGAATAAAGAAGATAGATCACACCCAGCTTCTACCCAGTGGAAAGGTCTGTTAGATGCAGTGAAGAACAATGAAATATGAGGAGGAAGTATAAGAGAACTGTTTCATTTGGTTTTGTTTTTGCTTTAATGAGTTAAAGTGGATACTCTCCCTGAGAAATATCAAGTTGTCTTGGCAGAATATAAAAATGAAAGCAAAAATGACAACACTTCAATTTTAAGCACAATGTGTGTTTATGTGTATGTACACATACACACATATACACACAAAGAGAGAGGAAGAAACAGAGACAGAGCAACAGAGAGACATAGAGAGATAGAGACAGAAGGAAAAATATTGAAAGAGAGAGAGAAGAGGAATAGAGTGCCCAGTGTTTTAGTGTACTAGTATCACTTCTGAACTCTGAACACATGAGAACATATCTCAAAGTCAACCTGTAATAAGACCATGAGAATTTGCTTAACTAAGTAGTTCCAGTATCATAAAATTCACTTGAGAGATTTCAGATGGATAAGAATGTGTATACATACAAACATCAAACACACATATGAAAAACAATGATGAGTATGCAAGTGCTTTAAAACCCTTTTTATCAGCAATTTATGTGTTCTTTGGAATGCATCAGCTATGAAACTTAGAATAGTAAAACTTTTCTACTATCCATTCAATTCATTCTTGAATTATTACTTTATTGATCTCACCAAGTTTGAGAGTCATTGTTAAGCAATATCTTATATTTCAATATATAATTTACAAATGTGAACTACTTGTTGTAATACTTTGTAGCCTTGAGATGTAAAGAATTGATTTTCCAGTGATTCCTATAGCCCTTACAACTCCTAACATAAGATTAGGCAGTTAATAACTTGGCAAACATAGAAAAGAGCTTTCAGAGAAGGAAATGCCCAACAGTGACCTTTATTTCTTTGATAACAAGTTCACCTTCCTGTTTTGGTTGAGCCAATATATGCCATTGCAAGAACTTTATCATTTGCTGCAATTAAAATGACTCAATAATCAAAGGTCAACAGCATTTTGAAGCACTAGATAACTGACTTGGGGAATACTTTATCCAGTCAACTTGCTCAAAATTTTCCATTACATAATTTCAATGAGTTATTTTGAAAAAAAGGGAATAAAAATAACATGCAAAATTATATTTTTGTTTATAAGTTAATGATTTATATTTCTAGGCAATGTATTTCTATTTAGTATAGAAATTAAGAATTAAAAGCCTTGAATTACATTTCTAGACCCAACACATTTCATATAACATTAATTACTTATGTAATGTCCCTGAGTCTTGCCTGCCATGCTCCTCTGCGTCTTCTACTTCTGTTTTATTCTGTCTGAAAAGTTGGGACCAGTATTTGCCTCACTGAAAAGATAATTTTCACAATCAAATAAGAGCTACACAAATATAGGCTTTATTACTCCTAATATCAAATCTGAGAACCAAAAAGTGCTGCTTAAGATTTTCTCTACAAATGTCATAGTTTTTAACAGCTGAGTAGTATTCCTTTGTGCAAATGTACATTTTATTTATTCATCCTTTGGTTGGGGGACATTTAGGTTATCTCTGGTTTCTGTTTATTATAAATTTAGCCACAGTGAACATAATGCAGCATGTGTCTTTATGGTAAGATGGAACATCCTTTGGGTATATGCACAAGACTGGTATAGTATAGCTGTATGCTGTGGTAGATAGATTCCCAATTTTCTGAGAAACCTCCATATGGGTTTCCATACTATTTGCCTTGCTTTACATCCTCACCAGCATTAACTGTCGCTTGTGTTTTTTTTTTTTTATCTTAGCCATATTGACAGGTGTAAGATGGAATGTCAAACTCTGAAACCAGAAAAATTCATCCTAAGTGAGGTAACCCAGACACAGAAAGACAAACATGGTATGCACTCACTTATAAGTAGATAATAGCTGTAAAGTAAAGGATAATCATGCTACAACCCATAGACCCAGAGAGGCTAAGTAGTGATCAGGATTTAAGGAGTGACTAAAAAAAAACTCCCTAGGAAGGAAAAATAGATATTGAGAGTGGGCTGGGGGCAGGTAGGGCTGGGAACAGAATGGATCAGGTTGAAGGAGGGAGAAAATATGAGGAGAGGGAGAAAGACTGGAATTGTGAGGCATTTGGAGGATGGCAAGGTAGAAACCTAGTCCAATGGAAACTCCATGGTATCTACAAGAGTAACCCTAGCAAAGACTTCTAATAACGAGGGATAGGGAACCTGAACTGGCCATCTTCTGTAACCAGGCAAAACCTCAGTGGAGAGATTGGGACACCAACCCAGCCACAAAAGCTTCAACCTACAATTTTCCTGCCTGCGGAATATTCTTGGACCAGGGCCTAGTACAATCATCAGAGACCAGAGAAATTTCATCCAGTAACTGATGGGAGCTGATGCCAAATCCCTCAGCCAAACATAAGGCAGAAATCTGGGAGTCCTGCAGAGCAAGGGAAGGAAGGATCAGGGGAACCAGAGAAATCACGAACACCAGGAGAACATGGCCCACAAAATCAACTGATGGGGACTCATGGGGACTTGTAGAGATCAGGGATCATGTATGGGTCTGACCTAAGTCCTCCTGGTGCATGTATGTTATGGCTGAGTAGCTTGGTATTCTTGTGAAACACGAACAGTGGGAAGGAGGCAGGTTTCCCCCTAGTTGGGAAGGGGCATGTCTCCAATTCTTTTGCCTGCTTCTGGCACCTTTTCCTCCTACTGGGTTGTCCTGTCCAGCTGTGATATGATATGTGCCTGGGCTTATTGTAGCTTATTTTGCTGTGTTTGGTAGAAGTCCCTTGGAGGACTGCTCTTTTCTAAAAGGAGATGAAGCCAGAGTGGATCTGGTACAGAGGGGAGGTGGCAATGGATAAACTGGAGGAAGGAGGGAGGGGAAATTGCAGTTGGGTTGTAATATATAAGAACCGAATGGAAAAAAAAAAAGATTTTTCTCTAATCCAAAATTTGTCATCTAGGTGAAGGTTTGACTTCTGCAAACCTTATTCTATTCAAGTGTAATACCTTGTATGTTTGAAATTTTATCATCTAATAATCTGAATTTCTTCTGTACATTGATAGCAAATAACAAAAATTGTGATAAAAATATATTTTTAATTAAAATTATTTTATACTTTGTCTTGTATACTACATAGTACTTATATAAATTTGTTATAGTAATAAATAATTTCAATTCCTTCTGTTTTCTATTATTATAAACCTCTGTGGCAATACCACTTTGAATATGCCCTATTTCATTAATAGTAAATGATGACATGTCAAATGTTGCATGCAAATTTTCATACATAGAAAGAATAATTACTTTATTTTCACTGCTCAAAACTCAACCAAAATAAATCTATGTTTTAGGGACTATTGGAGGTAAGCAAAAAGAATTTTTGCACAGGCACTAGAATATTGCTTCTTTGTTTAGAATTAAAACTTCAATATATATATATATATGTAAATATATATATGTGTGTATACACATATATACATTATATGTATACATGTATTATATATGTATAATATATATTGTATTATATATGTATATATACATATATAATACAATTTTACTCATTTACAATAATGGTGACATAAATACTCTACAATAATGATGACATAAATACTCTACAAACATACATCATATCCACACCTTTAAATTTTTCAATAGAAAAAATATTTCTTTAGAAATGATATTTATGTGATTCATGAAAAAGAGAAGATATGTCCTTGGTCCTGTGAAGGCTGGATGCCCCAGGGTAGGGAAATGCCAGGACAGGGAAGTGGGAGTGGGTGGGTTGGTGTACAGTGGGAGGGGGGTTGGGATAGGGGTTTTTGGAGGGGAAACCAGGAAAGGGGATAACATTTGAAATGTAAATAAAGAAATTATCTAATAAAAATTAATAAAATAAAAATAAAAAAATTTAAAAACAGAGAAAGAGAAGTATATATGAGTGGATAATATAAAATTTGGAATCAATCCTAAGAAAGTAAAATACATTGATTCAGTTAGACTTTCACTAAAGAAAATGTATCACTTGTCTCCTCTGTGCAATATAGGTATTGTATCATGTTCTTTGGAGATGGACAAACAGATCAATCTCTGTTCTCAATGTCTCCGTTATTGAAGAGAAAGCCCTGAGCTGAATTTAAAGTGTGAAACTATAGTTATTCATTGTAGAGAACAGACTATATTGTTGGTAGTAAAAATTGTTTATTAAAGCAAAAAGGATTCTGGAGATTGGTTAAGTAGATCCAATGTCTAGAATGTTAGGGAAGAAATAGCAGTCAATATAGTCAAAGGTGTAACAGGAACTTTGAAAAGACTTGATATGCTTTGCTAAGAATTCTGACTTGCAATAACTGAGAGCCATGAAAGGAATTTAAGCAAAAAAATTTTTTTATGATAACTGTGTGCTTTAAATAGGTAAATGCAATGAAAAAGAAGAACTGTGTGATTACCAATAGCCAGGCAACAGTACAAATGTATGTAGTCTCATATCTTCAAGTGGGTGATGCAGGAGGATCACTTGAGCCCAAGAATTCAAGGCCTGCCTGGGAAACATAGCAAGACTCTAAAGACAAGGAAGAATTCTGACTTGAAGTAAAGTGGTGGGCAAAAAGAAGAAAAAGGATGTATTTGATGACTTAGGAAGAATGAGAGGTCAAGAAGGAGGAGACTTGGTGACTTTAGGTGATGGCAATGCAGGCAGAGGGAAGTGGGCAAATGTATTTTTAACAGAATAATTTGATGACAATGTCATATAGGAGGAGCAGATATGGGTGCAACATTATGGATTTAAATTGTTATATCAAGTTTGAGATGATTTTAAAATTCCCAATGACAGATACCTGGGCTGTATACATACATGCTTTTAGAGAGGTGGTAGATGAGGGCAATCACAATGAGATAACCCAACAAGAGAGTTCTAGACATGGCATCAGAATGAAGAAATAGCACTACTTCTTGACTAAGTGGAAGGAGAAGAACAGCCATGGAAGACAAGAAAAGTGTTCATAGCAATATAGGCAAAGTTAAAAAGATTGCCATTTTCATAGAAGACAAAGGAATTGAGTTTACTGAAGGGAACACTTTTGTCAAATACTGTAAACACTGAGTGAAGATAAAGATGTGGAATTACCCAATGGACTTAATAACTAGTAGGTCATATGGAACTCTGGTGGGCACTGTTTTAGTTTCAATGAATTAAAGAAAATGAAATCACGCTGCAGTAGGCCAAGTAGTAATCCAGAAGTGAAATAGCCTAGAAATATCCCGTTTTTCAACCTAAAAAATATTAGGAGACTTCAGCAAAATTTATTGAGAGCATACATCCTCATTCCATATAATTTATAATAGTAGAAGTTATAAAAGGTATTTCAGAAAAATGAGGAAGTACAAAGAGTGAATATTATTCTTTCAACTATCTGTGAGATAGGGAGAAATAGTGATAAGCTGAATGAACAAGTGATACAGATCCCACTGCTACAGCACTGAGTTTGTAATGTCTTTCTTTCTTTCTTTCTTTCTTTCTTTCTTTCTTTCTTTCTTTCTTTCTTTCTTTCTTTCTTTCTCCCTTTCATTGTTTCTTTCCTTGTTCTTCTTCTATCTTCTCCTCCTCCTTCTCCTTTCTATTCCTCTTCCTCTTTTTTCTCTTTCTTCCTTTTCCTCCTCCTCCTCCTCTTCTTCCTCCTTCTGCCCTCATCACTGAATAGATTTTTCCATGTATAAATACTGGTGTATAAAATCCAATGGAAGGGAAGAGGGTAAAAATAACAGAAAGGAGTCTAGTCAGTGGAACAGAGATCATACAGAAACATATAAGGATTGAATCTGGATGACAAAGGGAAAGGTGAGATGTATTACAATTGGGAGCCATCCTTTCTAATGAGATGAGATTGAAGGAAATAAAGATGCAAGCAAAGACTTGAAGTTTATAGGTGAGGGCTGAATAGGAAGGGCCAGGAAGTTTTCACTTCATAAAATTTTTCTTTGAGTAGTGAAGAATAAGATAACTGATGAAGAAAATGGTTGAAGGAGAGGATTATCATTATAGATGCATGGATACTCTGAGACTAGAGGTCATTCTGTCTACTTCTTACTCTAGTCTTGTAGCATATTTTCAGTCTATCAGGAAATTGGGTATATTTCAAAATGTCACCCTAAAATTCAACCACATTTCTCAAACTTTACTAATACTAGCCTAGTTGGAGTCATTAGAACTTCACCAAGTGACTCTGTTCACTCAAGTCCCACCCACTATGCCTCCTACTTTGAATTTTTTACTTTTGATTTTCTACAATTTGAATATATAAACCTAAATATACAGTTAGAGAGCTATTGATTATTTATAGTGATCTCTGAGCCTACTTAGTGTTTTATTCAAAATTTCTCCTGGATCTGTGGGTTAATGTGAACCATTAATTATGGACATTTCTCAGCCATTGTTGCTTCAAATATATCATTTGGTCTTTTCAGTCTGTCCCCTTTTACCTATCATGTATATATCACATGTTTTTGGTATAAGTCTTAGATACTCTGTTCTTTCTTTTTACATTTCTTTCATTTCCCATACCTTATATTTTAGTTTAGCATGTTTTTATTGATGTTTTCATAAATACAATTCTTTTCTTAGCCAATCTAAAGTCTAATAAGCCTATTAAAGCTATTTGTCCTTCATCTTACAATATTTTAGATATAGAATTTCATTTTTATTCTTCCCTAGGATGCTATTTCGATACCCAAGCTACCTACATATTATTGAATGCTGTCTTCTTTTTATGTTGGGAGCTTTATTATGTTCATCATGGTGGTTTTAAATTCTTGGCTTGACAACTTCAAAATCTATGCCATATCTTATTCTAGTTCTGATAGTCACTTTTTCTATTCAGATTTTCTTCTCTAGTCTTTTATCATGGTTTATGTTTTCATTGAAAAGTAGACCTTATATCAGGTAAAAATCTCCTCTTGTGTCACTGCTTTTCTATAACCTGGTGTGAGTTTGCTAAACACTCCTTAAATCAATTCTGTGTCATACAACTCAGGTAATTAATTAATTACTCTTATACTGTGACCCTATTAATGAAGTATCAATGTATTAAAAGCATGATCTCTCCCTAAATAGGCTCTGAAATTCCCAAAATTTCTATAATTGACACATCATTCATGTACAATATATATAAAAGTTGAAATATTATATTGTACATGTATAACAAAATTAGAGTAATTCTCTTGTTTATCATCACAGAAATTTACCATGATGTTATATTAAAAACACTCAGAGCATTTTTTAATTTATTGTAAAATCTCTAATATATTTTTGACTATAGTTTCTTTCTATTGTGCTATACAATACTAGGTTCTATTCCTCCTAAGTTTTACTCAGTCACCCATTCTCTCATCTCTTTGTCACTCTCCCACTCTAATTCTATAAAGTAAGCTACTTTACTTTTTACACCACACAGAACATGAGAACATATAGTGCTTATCTTTCTTTTACAATATTATATATGTTAACTGCAAATACAAATTTCATATAATATATTCTGATCATGGTTTTCTCTGTTCAGACTCATCCCAGAATCTTTCCATCACCACCCCTAAACCTACATCACTCCTTTTTCTCTTTCATTAGAGATAAAACATGTATCAAAAATATAGAAAAAAAGCCAAACAAATTAGGACAAAAGAAACAAAGAGAAAAAAGAACCAAACAAAAAGCACAAGAAATATATACAGATGTAGAGCCATCCCTGAAATGCCCTAAGAACAAAATCAGAAAGAAAAATAAACTAAAATATACTAAGTGAAAGACCTGTGAAGTTAAAAAGAGTCCTAACTATGGAGCAGAGACTGAAGGAAGGACATTCCAGAGACTGCTCCACCTGGGAATCCTTCCTATATTCAGTCATCAAATCCAGACTAACTAGTACCTCCAGAACAAAAACCAACCCCCGTTCCCCCACACACACTTACCAACCCACCCTCTCCTGCTTACTAGCCCTGGCATTCCCCTACACTGGGGCATAGAACCTTCACAGGGCCTAGGGCCCCTCCTCCTATTGATGCCTAGGAGCTCTGAGGGTACTAGTTAGTTCATATTGTTGTTCCTCCTAAGGGGCTGCAAACCCTTCAGTTCC
>NC_045030.1:111430857-111458284 GCF_008632895.1 Mastomys coucha
TTCTTGAGTTTCTTGTGGTTTGTGGATTGTATCTTGGGTATTCTGATCTTCTGGGCTAATATCCACTTGTCTGAGAATGCATACCATGTGTGTTCTTTTGTGATTATTGATGGGTTTGAGTCTCGGCAGGACGCGTCTGCAGACACCAGGCCCAGACAGTTCCACGTGTAAGAGGTTTAATTGAGAGGGAGTAAGGGGATAGCAGCACAGAAAGAGAGAGGGGGAGAGAGAGAGAGAAATGGAGGAATTGTCTCATATATACAGGCTGTGACGTAGTAGTCCCAGGTAAAGGTGGGAGCTGAACCCAATGGATTCTGGGAATATGGTGGCCGTTGTCCTGACAACAGGTCTGTGGACCCGCCCATATCTGCTGCAGGTTCTGGATGCTAACAATTATCATCCTTACCTCACTCAGGATGATATTCTCCAGGTCCATCCATTTCCCCAAGAATTACATAAATTTATTGTTTTTAATAGCTAAGGAGACTTTCACTTCCCTTTTGTCCCTTATTCTGTACCCAACCTCTGTGGTTATATAGACTGTAGTTTTCTTACTGAAGACTTAACATCTGGCATCCACTTGTAAACAAATACACAACATAATTTGTCTTTCTGGGTTTGTGTTACCTGACTCAGGGTGATTTTTTCTAGCTCCTTCTATTTATTTACAAATCTCAATTCATTTTTAATTTTCAAGTAATATGCCATTGTATAAATGTATCACATTTTTTTCTGATCCACAAACTTGTTAATGGACATTTAGGCTGTTTCCAATTTCTGTATTTTGGTATCTTCTCTCTGTGTCTTTTCATTGATTTGGCTAAGGCTTTCTCAATCTTACTGATTTTCTCAAACAACTATTTTTTTTTATTTCATTGATCCTTGTATTGGTTTGCTGTTGTTTGTTTCTCTTTTATTGTTATCAGCCATGAGTTTGATTATTTCTTGCCATATACTCCTTGTGGGTGTTATTTTTTTCTTTTTATTTAAGCACTTTCAGGTGTAACACTGTGTTGATATAAAATTTCCCTAATTTTTGATTATAGGCTCTTAGTGCTATGAACATGTCTCTTACAGCTGCCTTTAGGTATCCCATAGGTTTGAGTATGTTGTGTATTCATTTTCATTCAATTCCTAGGAGGTTTTAAATTTCTTTTCTAATTTTCATCTTGATACACTTTTTATTCAGTAGTGAACCTTTCAGTTTCCATGAATTTTTAAGCTTTCGGTTGTTTTTGTTGTTGATTCCCAACTTTAACCAGTGGTGGTCAGTTAGAATACAGGATGTTATCTCAAATTTCTTGTATCTATTGAGACTACTTTGTGGCTGAGTATGTGGTCAGTTTTGGAGCAAGTTCCATGAGAGGCTGAGAAGGTTAATTCTTTTGTGTTTGGGTGAAGTATTCTACAAATATCTTTTAGGTGTATTTGGTTTATGTTATTAGCTAGCTCCAGAATTTCTCAAGTTAGTTTTTGTATGGATGACTTATCTATTGGTGAGAATGGGGTACTGATATTTCCCACTATCCATGTGTAAGGTTCGATACCTGATTTTAGCTATAGTGGAGTTTCTTCTAAAAAAAGGGGGTGTCTTTGTGTATGGTACATAGATTTAGAACTGAAATGTCATCATGGTGAATTTTTCCTTTGATGAGTATGTAGTGTTCTTCTCTATCTCTTCTAATTAATTTTGTTTGATATATAATTTATCAGATATTAAATTGGTCACACTGGTTTTCATCTTTCATTTGTTTGGAATATTTTTTTTCCATCCTATTTCCCTGAGATGATATCTATCTTTGATGTTAATGTGTGTTTCCTCAATGCAGGATGGATCCTGCTTTTGTGTCCAATCTATGACTATGCCTTGGGAGATCCAAGACCATTGATACTGAGCTTTTTCTATGAGGTGTGTTTGTTGATTCCTCTTAGTTTGGTGTCATGGTGTAGTTTCCACTCTCTTTTGATTTGATCATCTGAGATTACATATTCTTTGTGTTTTCTTAGGTGTGATTACCTCCTCAGATTGAAATAGTCCTTCTAGAATCTTCTGTTAAGCTGGATTTGTAGATAGATGCTGCTTAAATTGTATTTAGGATGCAATGTTTTTACTTTTCGATTTATTGTAACTGAAAATTTTGCTGGGTGTAACAGTTTGAGCTGATATTTATGGTCTTTTAGAGTTTGTATAACATCCACCCAGGACCTTCTGGCTTTCCAATTGTCCATTGAGAAGTCAGGTATTATTCTAATGGGCCTGTCTCTATATGTTAGTTGGTCTTTCTTCTTTCCATCTTTTAACATTCTTTCTTTGTTAGGTATGTCAAAGTGTATTGATTATTATGCTTCTTGGGAAATTTCCTTTTCTAGTCCTGTCTAATTGATGTTCTATATACTTCTTGTACCTTGATAGGCTCCTCCTTCTTTAGGTTAAGGACATTCTACGATTTTGTTGAAAATATTTTCTGTGCCTTTGAACTTGGTTTCTTCTCCTCCCTCTATTCTCATTATTTGTAGATTTGGTCTTTCCATAGTGTCCCATATTTCCTGGATGTTTTATGCCTGGATATTTTTATGCTCAATATTTTCTTTGACATAGGTATATACTTCTACTTTCTTCAGTGCCTGAGATTTTCTCTTTTGTGTTTGTACTCTGTTGGTGAGGCTTACCTCTGAGGTTTTTGTTTAACTTCCTACATTTTTCATTTCCAATTTTATCTCAGTTTGGGTTTTCTTTGGCTCTATTTCTACTTTCATGTCTTGAAAAATTTTTATTTCATTCCACTGATTGTATTTTCACAAATTTAATTAAGGGGTTTATTCATATCTTCTTTTAGGTCCCTGAACATATTCATAATAGCTATTTTATTTTTTTATCTTTTCTTTCTTTCATTTTTTCTTTCTTCCTTTCTTTCTTTCTTTTTTATTAGATATTTTCTTTATTTACATTTCAAATGATATCTCTTTTCCCAGTTTCCCCTCCGACAAAAAAAAAACCTTTTCCCTCCCCAGTGTCCTTGCTCACCAACCCACCCTCTCCACTTCGTGGTCCTGCCATTCCCCTACACTAGGGTTTAGAACCTTCATAGGACCAAAGGCCTCTCCTCCCACTGATGACTGACTAAGCCATTCTGTGTTATACATATGCTGCTGGAGCCATGAGTCCCACCATGTGTACTCTTTGGTTGGTGGTTTAGTCCTGGTAGCTTTGAGGGTACTAGTTAGTTCATATTGTTGTTCATCCTAAGGGACTGCAAACCCTTCAGCTCCTTAGATCCTTTCTCTAGCTCCTTCATTGGGGACCCTGTGTTCAGTCCAAAGGATGGCTGTGAACCTCTACTGCTGTATTAGCTGTGTTCTGCCGAGACTCTCAGGAGAAAGCTATATCAGGCTCTTGTCAACCAGCACTTGCTGGCATCCACAATAGTGTCTGGGTTTGATGATTGAATATTGGAAGGATTCCCAGGTGGAGCCATCTCTGGATCATCTTTCCTTCAGTTTCTGCTCCATACTTTGTCTCTGCAACTCCTTCCATGGGTATTTTACTCCCCCTTCTAAGAAGGAACACTTTGGTCTTCCTTCTTCTTGAGTTTCTTGTGGTTTGTGTATTATATTTTGGGTATTCCAAGCTTCTGGGCTAATATCCACATATCAGAGAGTGCATACCATGTGTGTTCTTTTGTGATTGGATTATCTCACTCAGGATGATATTCTTCAGATCCATTCATTTCCCTAAGAATTTCATAAATTCAGTGTTTTTAATAGCTGAGTAGTACTCCATTGTATAAATGTACCACATTTTCTGTATTCAAATGGGACCTCATAAAATTCCAAAGCCTTTGTAATGCAAAGGACACTGTCAATAGGACAAAACAGCAACCAACCGATTTGGAAAAGATCTTTACCAATCCTATATCCAATACAGGGCTAATATCCAATATATATAAAGAACTCAAGAAGTTAGACTGCAGAGAATCAATTAACCCTATTAAAAATGGGGTACAGAGCTAAACAAAGAATTCTCAACTGAGGAAACCTGAATGGTCATAAAGCACTAAAAGAAATGTTCAACATCCTTAGTCATCAGGGAAATGCAAATCAAAACAACACTGAGATTCCTCTTCACACCAGTCAGAATGGCTAGAATAAAAAACTCAGGTGACAGCAGATGCTGGCAAGGTTGTGGAGAAAGAGGAACATTACTTCATTGCTGGTGGGATTGCAAACTGATACAACCACTCTGGAAATCAGTTTGGTGGTTCCTCTGGAAATTGGACATAGTACTACCAGAGGACCCAGCTATACCACTCCTGGGCATATACCCAAAAAATACTGCAACATGTAACAAGGACACATGCTCCACCATGTTCATAGCAGCCTTATTTATAATAGCCACAAACTGGAAACAACCCTGATATCCCTCAATAGAGGAGTGGATATCTTTTATTTTTTATTAGATATTTTCATTATTTACATTTCAAATGTTCTCCCCTTTCCTGGTTTCCCCTCCAAAAACTCCCTATTCCCTCTCCCTGCTCACCAATTCACCCTCTCCTGCTTCCTGGTCCTGGCATTCCCCTACACTAGAGCATAGAACCTTCACAGGACCAAGGGCCTCTCCTCCCATTGATGACCGACTTGGCCATCCTCTGCTATACATATGCTACTGGTGCCATGGGTCCCACCATGTGTACTCTTTGGTTGGTGGTTTAGTCCTTGGGAGCTCTGGGGATACTGGTTGGTTCATATTGTTTTTCTTCCTATGGGGCTGCAAGCCCCTTCAGCTCCTTGGGTCCTTTTTCTAGCTCCTTCATTGGGTACCTTGTCATAGCAGCTATTTTAAAATCATTGTGTTATTCTTCAGCTATATTGTATTTCTCAGGGATTGCTGTAGTAGAGTTGTGGGTTGAAAGAATTCCCAGGGAGAAGAAAATTCTCCTCTGCCATGAGGTTTTAGGGAGTCTCCAAGGAGTAGAGTCAGAGTGGGAGGACAGGCCCCTGCCAATGATCTGCTATAGGGTTGAGGATAACATTCACTATTTTTCTCTCTTTGGCTTATTTCACATAACATTATGTCCCCCTTGGATGTAAATGTCAGGCTTCCATTTATTTTTTCTGGACAACAACTGTTATTTTGTTTATACAGGCCAAAGTTTATCAGTTTATCAAGGAGTAATTGTATTTGTTTAGATTTCAGGCTGTTAAGAATGAAAATGGGGGATGGCAAGATGGCTTAGTGGATAAGAGCACCGACTGCCCTTTCAAAGGTCCTGAGTTCAAATCCCAGCAACCACATGGTGGCTCATACCCACCTGTAATGAGATCTGATGACCTTTTCTGGTGAGTCTGAAGGCACTAAAGTGTACTTATTTATAATAATAAATAAATCTTTGGGCCAGAGCAAGCAGGTACCCTGAGCAAGCAGGGCTGACCAGAGCGAGCAGGGAAACCAGAGCCAGCAGAGGTTCTAAATTCAATTCTTAACAACCACATGAAGGCTCACAACTATTTGTATTGCTACCCATATACATAAAATAAATAAATAAATCTTTTAAAAACAGGAATGAAAAGGGGGGATGGATACATCTCTAAAACATTCTGATTGCTATATGATATAGGAGCCACCATAATGTCTTTTATAGTGACTACTAAGTTTTATTCCTAAAAGAAACATCCTTTTTCTATATTGTCACTACCATGTTTGGTATTTTTAAATGATAACTTTTGCAAATGGAATAATATTTCATTATAGTTTTTAAATTTCCATGTGTTTAGCAATGTATAAAATGTAAAAATACATTTGTTGGTCATTTGTGTTGCTTATTTTGTGAAGTATCTAGTCAGAAAATTGTCAGATGTTTTTGTTTTTCTTTTGGTTGCTGTTTTTGAGATGTATGACTTTTATTTAAAATTATTTTTGTTACATTTATGTTTACTTTATGTAAGCATACAAGTGTGTGAGAGACAGAGAGAGGGGGGTCAAGTATGTGCCATGTTACTCATATGGAGGTCAGTGGACAACTTGTGGGGATTCATTCCTTCCCTCCCACCATATTTCATTTCAAACTTCTTAGCCAACATTTCAACTTCTTGCCTCTCCTTATGCCTATCAGTAAATGGATCTTCTGTATGAACAAGTTTCTTCTGTTGTTCTACACACAGCAGCAGCTCTGGGTAGCTGAACTCCATGCAGCTTTCATCCATGGGATCCTTGAGTACCAGCTCCAGTCTAATGGGCTCCTTCAGCGGGTCTCAGTGGAGGCTCTACTTGGGAAGCCAACTTCTGTGGAGGGGGAATCTGCTGCGGCTGTGGCTCAGGCCCCAGGAGGCTCGCGCTGCAGCTCTGTGGGTGTCTCTGTGCGGCTGACCTTTAATTTTTTATCATATAATTATTTCCATGAATTCTGAAATTATATTACATTTCATTTCCTTTAGAAGGGTAATATGAGCACATTTGTACAGGTTCACATGTGGAGATCAGGGAAC
The DNA here is from genome assembly GCF_008632895.1 of Mastomys coucha. Taxonomy (NCBI): domain Eukaryota; kingdom Metazoa; phylum Chordata; class Mammalia; order Rodentia; family Muridae; genus Mastomys; species Mastomys coucha. The sequence goes on from NC_045030.1 coordinate 111,437,344, forward strand.
AATTTGCAAAAGTCCATTCTTTCTTCCACCATATGGTTCCAAGGATAAAACTCACATCATCAGAACTGGTGGCAAGCATCTTTACCCACTAAGCCAACTTGCTGGCTCTTTGGTGTATGTTGAATTAGCAGATTTTGATAAAAGAATCCGATAAAAGAAATAGGTTCAATTTCATTCTTTCTCTTTTAGATATCATTTTCCTTACATCATTTATTATACATATTGTCCTTTCTGTAATGTATGTCATTTGAAACTTTGTTGGTTGGATATGAGCTAGCTATAGGCATATACATGTATTTCTGGGTTTCCAATTCTATTCTATTGATCTACCATTTTCTGAGTTATGATTATTGAACCCAAAGTCTGGTACATGCTAGGCAAGCGTGCTATCCCTGAGATAGTGTCTCCCTTCTGTGTTCGATTTTGTAGCTGCTGTGCTAGTTTGATCACTATCATTTTGAAGACATATTCTGTGATATTATCAAGTATCTTGTTCTTCTTTGGAGTACTTTAATATTTTAGTGTCAAGTTTAGGATGCTTTCTATTGCGAAAAATGTCAACATTTTGATGGGAAGTATAACCATTAAAGCAATATTAATTCCTTAAATAAAAATTAATGTTCATATTTGAGCAATATTAATCCTTTCAATACATGAACCTAGTTCAAATTATACATACCTTCCCCTCAGTATATATTATGTCTAACACTTGTTACCCCAGTGGCAAAAGGTCATAAAACTATCTTGATTGGCCATTAAAGTTTAATAGTAAACAACTGGTTAATGGTAAGAGTGAATGATAAAGCTTTCAGAAGGAAATGAGGATATATTGTGGACAGCTCTCTGTCTGTCTCTCTGTCTGTCTGTCTCTCCCCTTCTCTCTCTCTCTCTCTCTCTCTCGTGTGTGTGTGTGTGTGTGTATGTGTGTGTGTATGTGGGAGTTTTATGTTATTAGCTTTTAAAATCAGTACTTTTCTTGGAAACAACTTGACCTGAAATCTGTTCACAGAATTTTGAGACCAATTAAAATAAGTTTAATGAGATAAAACTTTGTATGACTTATTGTCATGTTTATTTTTTTATTTTAGAAAACATAGCTTAGATAAAATAATGGAGTCTAAATCCTGGGAAAAATATGAATCTCTTATTGTTCAGAGGAAGTTTAAATGGAGGAAAGGTTATAAAGCATGGTAATAGTTAAAACTTACTTTGCACCTATTATTTGCCATGTATTGCTCTAAATAATTATATAGCTATAAATATATATTTATATAAACAGAAACAGGTATAGAATTTTATCATTACAATAATTCAACAAAGAAAATGTTATGTTAGAATTCTATCATTACAATAATTCAACAAAGAAAATGTTATGTATAATCACTCCCATTTTATTGAAATGTAAATTGACATTTACTGCTAGTAACAAGGGAACCAAAATATGCTATCAGAACATTTTGGAGATAGTACATTGGCCAGAACAGTGGAGTCTATATACTTTTCACTATCAGTCTTGCCTACTTTTGACTAAGGATTCACTAAATACCTTGGTGATCATTTCAAAGTATGCTGAACATAGTAAAGTCTTTAAAGAGAAAATGAAGGCTAAAATTCCTTACTGTAGTCTTGGCCTATTTTCATAAATCTTTTATGAAAGATTTCATAAATCTTTTAAAAAGACTTTTTAAATGACCCATACCCTGTTATGATTTATTTATCGATTTTCTTGTTAATATATAAATAAAATGAAAAGTAAAACTATATTCATATCCTTAACCTTGCACAAAGATCAACTCAAAGTATATCACAAGGCCTTAAATACCTGACTGTGGAATAGTTAGAGGAATGACTTACTGGATAGGACTCTATTAGCACTGGAAGTAATCCCAATAACTGACAAATGGGCTATATCAAATTAAAAGACTTTTTTTTTTCACCCCCTGCACAGCAAGGAAAAGAACGAATGAAGAGAAAATCTACTGGTTACAGAAAGTCATATAAGACAAATTCAGAAATCAGCACCTAGACCTTTAATTTCCCCAAACCCAAATGCCTAAATGACAGTATTAGAATATAATCAACAAATGTCAGGGCAACATGGAATCACCAGATCCTAGCTATCCTATGACAGCAAGACTTCATATTCCGATGCACCTGAAACACAAGAAAACTACCTTAACACCAACTTTATAAGGGTGATAGAGTTCTTTAAAGAGGAAATTAAAAAATTTCCCTAAGCCGGGCGATGGTGGTGCACACCTTTAATCCCAGCACTTGGGAGGCAGAGGCAGGTGGATTTCTGACTTCAAGGCCAGCCTGGTCTACAAAGTGAGTTCCAGGACAGCCAGGACTATACAGAGAAACCCTGTCTCGAAAAAAAAAAAATTCCCCTAAAAGAAATTGAGGAATAGACAACCAAAATTGGAAGAAATCAATAAATCCCTGTAAGAAAGCCAAGAAAATATAAATAGGTAAATGAAAGTCTTCAAAATAGAAATAGAAGCGAATTAACAACAACAACAAAAAAGAAAAACAGCTGCCGCCACCATCACCACCACCAACAACAAAAAACAAAAATACAAACAAACAAAAAAATGGAAGTTCTGGAAATAAAAAAATCTAGGTATGTAAACAGGAACTATAGTCACCACCGACAGAATACAAGAGATGGAACAGAGAATCACAAGTGTTGAAGATGTGATAGAAATTAATATATCAGTCAAAATGTTAAATCTAAAAAATTCCTAACACATACACAGGATGTTTGGGATACCATGAAAGACCAAGTCTAAGAGTAATAGTAACAGAAGAATGAGGAGAATCCCAGCTTGAAAACCTAGAAAAACTTAGTTAACAAAACACAGAAGAAAAAATTTCCAAACTTAAGGACATGTCTTAAATTTATAAGAAGCTCACAGAACACCAAATAGATTGGACCAGAAATGAAAGTCCTTATACCACATAATCAAAACATTAAACATAGAGAATAAAGAAAGAATATGAAATGCTGCAAGGGGAAAAGGCCAAGTAACATATAAAGGCAGACCTATTGGAATTATGCTTTTCTTTTCAACAGAAACTCATCCCGGACAGATGTTTTGCAGACTAAAATATCAAGAATGTCAGGGCTGACTACTATGTCCAGCAAAACTTTCATTTACCATATCTAAAAATAAAACCAAGGTATTTCATGGCAAAAACATATTTAAACAATATCTACATGTACAAATATAGCTCTACAGAAAGTACAAGAAGGAAAACTCCAACCTAAGGAGATTAACTACACCTCCAAATTTCGAACATTAAAAAATTTTACACCAGCAAAACCCACAGAAGGGAGACACACACATGCATACATGTACCACACAGGTGCATGTGTGTGTGAGCACGTATACACACAAACACACACACACACACACAGAGAGAGAGAGAGAGAGAGAGAGAGAGAGAGAGAGAGAGAGAGAGGACTATTACCACCACCAAAATAACAGGAATTAACAATCATTAGTAATTAATATCTCTCAATATCAATGGACTCAATTCCCCAATAAAAAGACACAGGCTAACAGAATGGATACAAAAAAACCAGGATCTGTCTTTCTCTTGTATAAAAAAATGCATTTCAACATCAAATGTAGATATTACCTGAGAAAAAAAGGTTGGAAAGAGATTTTCCAAGCAAATGGACCCAAGAATCAAGCTGGTGTATCTACTCTAATATCTAACAAAATAGACTTCAAATCCAAATTAACCAAAAAAGATGGAGAAAGACATTTCATACTCATCAAAGTAAATATCCATCAAGATAATTTTTCTTGACATCTATGCCCCAAATACAAAGACACCCACATATGGTAGAAAAAAGTACCCAAAAAATCATGCATTGAACTTCAAAACTAAAAGAGACCAAGAGGGTAGAAATTATAAATTAAAAAGTCAAAATATTATTATTTGCTTCTGATATGGTAGTATACATAAGTGACCCTAAAAGTTCTACCAGAGATCTCCTACATCTGATAAACACTTTCAGTGAGTTGGCTGGATAGAAGATTAATTTAAAAAATCAGAAGTCCTGTTATATACAAGTGACAAAAGGACTAAGAAATTAGGGAATTCTTTTCCAATAGCCCTTACATTCACAATAGCCTCAAATAATATAAAATATCTTGACATAACTCTAAGCAAGCATGTGGATGACTTGTATAATGTAAACTTCAATTCTCTGAAGAAAAAATTGAAGAAGATACCAAAATATGGAAAGATCTCCCATGCTCTTCAATTGGTAGAATTAACAAAGTAAAAATGAACATCCTAGCAAAAGCAATTTGAAGATTCAATGCAATCCCCAACAAAATTCTTATACACCTTGAAAGTACAATTATCAACTTCAAATGGAAAAACAAAAAACCCAAGATAGGTGAACCAATCCTGTACTATCAAAGAACTGCTGCAAGTATCACCAGACCTGATTTCAAGCTATAGTTTAAAATAAAATAAAATAAAATAAAATAAAATAAAATAAAATAAAATAAATATACATGGTATTGGCATAAAAACAGACATATTGATCTATGGAATCAGATTGAAGACCCCAACATAAATTCATACAACTATGGACTCCTGATTTATTTTTAAAGGAACTAGAAATACACAGTGTAAAAAGACAGTGTCTACAACAAATGGTGCTGATCAAACTGGATATCTACATTTGGAAAAATTCAAATAGATTCATACTTATCACCCTGCATAAAACTCAAGTCCAAGTGGATCAAATATTTCAACATAAAATCAGATACACTGGCCCTGAAAGAAGAGAAAGTGAGGAATATCCTTGAACACATTAGCCCAGGAGATGACTTTCTGAACAGACCATCAATACTTCAGGCACTATGGTCAACAATAGTAAATGGACATCATGAAATTGAAAAGTTTCTGTAAGGATTAGGTCAACATCAATTGGATAAAATGGCAGCCTACAGAAAAAGATTTTCCCCAACTCCACATCCAATAGAGAACTAATATCCAAACTATATAAAGAACTTGAACTCAAGAAACTGGAGTAGAGACCTAAACAGAATTCTCAATGCTCAGCTAAACCACTTTGGGTATATACCCAAAGTATACTTCATCTTACCACAAGGACACTTGCTCAACTATGCTCATAGCAGCTTTATTCATAATAGTCAGAAACTGGAAATGACCTAGATGTCCCTCAACTGAAGAGTGAATAAAGAAAACATGGTACATTTACACAGTTGAGTACTAATGTTTTGTTTAAAAAATGACATTATGAAAAGTGCAGACAAATGGATGGAATTAGAAAAAAAATCAAGCAGAGTAATATAACCCAAATATAAAACAACAAATTAGAAATGTATTTACTTATAAGTGGATACTAGCCATTAAGTAAATGATGACCAAGGTACAATTCATAGATCCAGAGAGATTAGAAGAAGAGGGCTCTATTATGGAATCATGAATCTCCCAGGTAAAGAGAAACAGAAGATTTTGCAGGTGTACTAGGGGTGGGGACAGGTGTAGGAGGGATCAGTTTGGGGGATAGGATAGGGAGAAAAAACTGCATGGATAAATGGATAGAATAGTGGAGCCTTTGGGGGGCTTTTTGGAATCCTAGTGAAGTGGAAACTTTTTAACTATGGGTGTGATCCTAGTTGGAATTCCAGTAAGGGGTGGTATAGAGTCTTAACTGGCCATCTTTTGTAGCCAGGCAAGGCACCCAGTGGAGAGACTGGGTTGTGTTTGTGTCAGTTGATGGCCAAAGGGGGCCTGTGGACATCTTCCAGCAATCCAGGCTTCTGCTATGACAGAGGGCTGTTCGCTACAAACTGATAGTGGAGCCCCATTCCCAAGTACCAGAGGCAGACAGCTCATTGAATGTGAATAGATTGAGCTGATGTCTTCATGGAGCCCCAGTGTAGGGGAATGGCAGGGTGGGGAGGTGGGAGTGAATGGGTAGATGGGTGAGCACCCTCTTAAAAGCAGGAGTAGGGAAGATGGGATAGGTGGTTTCCAGAGGGAAAACAGGGAAAGGGGATAGCATTTGGAATGCAAATAAATAAAATATCCAATAAAAAATAGGCTTATAAAAACTGATGATTGGAATGCCAATGTTGTGATGGCTTCAAGTGAAACGCTTATAAAACAATCTTGTCCTTGAAATAATCATTAGAACACTAACAATTACTTCTTTAAATACTTCTGAGATGAATAGTTTTTGGTTATTTTTTTGGACTTGACTTTGATGTCTACTATAAAAATAGAATTTTCTTTTCATTTTTCTTGTTAGTTTTTCAGACTTCACTATATCCTTCACATCCTTTCATCAATCATTTAAACATTTTTCATAGTTTTCTATTCTCTTAGGTTTTTTTTCATATTTCATCATCATTTTCTACATTAATCTCTACTGTCACTGGCAGCTAAGTACCAGTAGGGTTTACTCCAAAGGGTGCTACATCAAGACCTGTCTTTGCATAATAAAGGTAATAAAGGAGAAATAAGAACTGTTCTAGGAAAAACAGCTTTTCCTTTGCTGTAAATTTTGTATTTTTTAACAACCCTGTGTGTCTTAGGGTTTCTATTACTACACTGAAACACCATATCGAAAAAGCAAGTTAAGAAAGAAAGGGTTTATTTGGCTTACATTTCCATATTGCTATTCATCAGTGAAGGAAGTCAGGGCAGGAACTCAAACAGGGCTGACACCTGGAGGCAGGAGCTGATACACAGGCCATAGAGAGGTGCTGCTTACTGGCTTCCCATGACTTGCTCAGTCTGTGTTCTTACAGAACCCAGAACCACATGCCCAGGGATGGCACCACCATAATGGGCTGGGCCCTCATTCATCAGTCACTAATTCCAAAAAATGCTTTACAGTAGTTGGATCTATGATCCCCTCCTTTCAGATAATTCTAGTTATGTCATGTCGACATAAGACTGGCTATAGTGCTGTGTAAATACTCACCTACTCTCCTCAACTATTCTATATACTTTCCAGCAAAATCAAAAGGTTTACTAACTTGAAGGTGAATCCTGTCTAAGAACTCCTGCACAGTCTTTCAGTGCTTCTATGTGTCTTTATTTTCATAAGGGTCAGTTCCTCTTCTGAGATAACATCCACATAAATTAAGTTGAGGTTTCTCACTTTATTGTTCAGCATTTCTGTCCATATTCCCATCGATGTTCTGTAGATAATCTCATTCTAAGGACAAATACAAATACAAATAAAATTAAATCCGAAAGCACAATGATCCTGTAGTAATATGTGAAAAAAAGGAACTATAAAAAGCTTAGATTAATAGGAGTACTATGCTAAATGTCTGCAGTGATTACAGAAATAGATGTGAGTTCACTTCTTCAGTGAAAAGTGTTCACAATTTTTAGTGAAAAAAACATGATTGATGATACTTTCTATTCCTTATCATATCAACTCACTAACTTATATTTATAGAACAGTATACATGATAAATTAAGTATACCTATTTTATGTTCATGACATGTATATTGGGTGAATAATATGAAATGCTTTAAGTATTACAAAAGAAGAAACAGTGATACTTAGTGACTTCTCAAGAGCCTACAAGAAGTTTAGGATAGTGTCAGATCTTGAGCCCAGCTGAGTGAGCTTTCCCACTCATAGATCAATACAGGTATAAAGCATCAAACCATCAAAAATGGGTCAGAAAACTAAACAGACAGTTCTATAGAGGTTAAACACCAGTAGATAAGAAACATTTAAATATATGTTTTCAATGCCCTTAGGCTTTAGGAAAATGTCAATTAAAACTCTGAGATTTTTATCTCAAAGTTTAGAATGGCTAAGTTACAAAAAGTGGTGACAAAATAGAGGCATGGGTGTGAGGGAAAGGGTACAAGTTTAAACTGGAAATTGTGTGGAGGCTCCTCAAAATGCTAAAAATAGATATACCATACGATTAAGCTATACCATTCTTGGCCACAGACTCAAAGGACTCCCATCCTCTAGAGTTATCTGCTCATCTCTGTTCATTACCATTCTATTCACAATATCCAGGAAATGAAAATAGCCTCGAAGTCCATTAACTGAATGAATAGCTATTGAAAATGTGGTTTTCAGAAAAATGAAATTCTCTGAGTGAGGTAACCCAGACCCAGAAAGACAAACATAACATTTTTTTCTCATCTGTGGATGTTAGCTTTGAATCTTTGGATATATATATTTCATTCAGAATTCCCTAAGAGGTCAGGAAATTGCTAAGTGGCAATAAAGAGGGAGTTTGGATGTAGGGGGAGATAGAATGCATTGGTATAAAGGATAAAAAAAGGAATATGTGATTAGAAAGGGTTAAACTCGGTTGAGGAGCAGAGTAGAGCAGAAGAGGGAGCATGAGGAGGTATAATAATACTAAGACCCTTTCAAAAAAGACATATAGAAACTTCCTAGTGCATAGTGTGTGTGTGTGTGTGTGTGTGTGTGTGTGTAGTCAAATTAAAGATACCCTATAAGCAGCATTAATACCCCTACTATACACCAGGGTTTACCAAGTCCAGTGCCAGAAATTGTTTATTTCTTTAGGAGTTGTTGAGTGATAACACATAGACTTCCAGACATTTCTGTCTATTGCCACTGCCCTTTGGCCTCCAGAACTTGATGATAAATCCCTATTGCTGAAGGAACCATATTCTTGATTCATAGAATATGGCAAAATCAAGCTGGCACATATCTGGTACCTTCATCCATACTGACAAGCTTTCATAGTGTTAGGAGGTGTTATGAAAGCTACCAAAGGAAAAAAAGCAATCATCAGACATATTCAACTATGAAGCATCTGAGCTATAATAATGATTGTCCTGGAGGACATGTCCACTGTTGCAATAGAATAAACACCAAAGAAGTAAAGTACTACTTTCTCATTGGATTTAACTTCTACTGTACAAGGTGAAATGCATATCTGCCATCATTGTTGAGGCTAAACCTGTGGACTACGACTGTTGTTCTACTAAATGGATATAGTATTAAACCAACTTCTTATGACTTATATCCATAGATCAGTGCATCTCTAAATCCCCATCTGCGAAGCTTCAATTTGTAGTAGATGTTGATTAACACAGTGACCCACAACTGGCCAAGGTGCAAAGAATAAGAGATTACAGAATTCCAAGCCTTAAATGGAACATATATACCCACCCTCTCATCCAAAGTCTCATGGATCATTTTGGAAAACATGAAGGAATGAGTGTAAGAGGTAGTGGAGGATGACTACAAGAAAACACTATATTTTGGGTAAGGCAGTGCAACTGTGAATATGAATTTCCAATGGTATGCACAAAACCTGTGCAAAATCAAGCCCAATAAAATTTCAGTGTAGAGGAGGGAGCTGGGCTCAAAATCACACCCAGATCCCTGGAGATATTGCCAGTTGTTAATTTCTTAGAGAAGGAAAGGCAGTTTTCTCTAAGAGTATAATCCCTGGTAATTTGACCATGGTACAGTTGCTGGCCAAACACCCAATAAATAATATTTGGCAAGTACAAATTTGTCTTAAAGGATTTACAAATATAAGGACACAAAGTTGTGTGGATAAGGAAAGGGGTGGATTTAGGAAGAATCTGGGAAAGGGGATGAATATAATTACATTGCACAAAACTCTCAAAGAGCTAATTTAAAAAGTAAAGTCAAGCAGGGGGAGGGAACAGGGATTTGTTTTAGTTTTAGTTTTTGCTTTTTTTTTTATTTTATTTTTTTCTTTTTTTGGAGGGGAACCTGGGAAAGGAGATATTGTAAATAAAGAAAACATCTAATAAAAAAGATAAATACACATAAAAATAAAAAGTAAAGTCATAATACCTTTTCAAACTAAAATATTTGATTTTAGTGTACATTAAACTGACAATATTTCTATAAGGAATTCCAAGCCCCATTTTAAAAAAGAATTTCAATTTCAGTTTTACATTGACAAATTTTATATTCACATGTAGATATTTTTACACAGGTGAAAACCCAATCAAGAAACACATTATTGATACTTCCTTGTTCTTTGCAAGTCTTTAGTAACTACCCCCTCTAAAGGTTAGCAGCATTTGATGTATATAATTTTGAACTTATATTCACCCCACATTTAATTTTCTCTGTTCTCATCTACAATCTAGATATGTGTTGTCTGAATTTGATGTTCAGTTAGTTTAATGACCAAAGCAAAATGGCATCATATGTTATTCCAATGGAAGACATTTGTTCTGAATTATATTTATTATATTTATTCCATGAAATAAAAATAACAGTAGCAACCACACTCAATGAGCACTTAGAATGTTTCTAATGAAAGCAATATCACCTGTTTATGCATCTCAGCAACCTATGAATAGTAACTACAAATTCCACTTATTTTATTTTTAACAATACTTTTTTTCTTTTATTTATTAATTTATTTATTTTACAGTCCATATTTTATTTCCTTCCCAGTTCACCCTCCAAATGTTCCACATCCCATATCTCCTCCCCACCACCCTGACTCCACGAGGATGTTCCCACCCTCCAATCCCCACCCCACCTGACCTCTAAACTCCCTGGGGCCTCCAGTCTCTTGAGGGTTAGGTGCATCGTCTCTGAATGAACACAGACCCAGCAGTCCTCTACTGTATGTGTGTCGGGGGCCTCATATCAGCTGGTGTATGCTATGTGTTTGGTGGTCCAGTGTTAGAGAGATTTCGGGGGTCCAGATTAATTGAGGGTCCTCCTACAGGATCACCCTTCTCCTTAGCTTCTCTCAGCCTTTCCTAATTCAACAACAGGGGTCATCAGCTTCTGTCCATTGGTTGGGTGCAAATATCTGCATCTGACTCTTTCAGCTGCTTGTTGGGTCTTTTGGAGGGCAGTCATAACACTTTTTATTCTTTGAAGTTTCCATGCATTTATATGCGTATATTGATTATATCTATTGCCATCTTTCTTTAACTCCCCTTAATTCCCAAACCCCACCAATTTCATGTTCTTTTTATTTTATTTGTTATCAATATTGACATTGATGTTATCAATTTATTTGTTATTCCTGAGTCTAATTAATATTGTCTCTATTCGTACTGATGTGTGCCCATCTGTTGTGACCTAAGCAACCTATCAGGTGCCACATCCCCCCAAAAAATGTATTCTCTTTCCCAGTAGCTATCAAAGGCCAATAGTTCTTTAGTGAGGGATGAGATCTCATGATTCCTTTTCCCACTGAATTTTGGCTGGCTTGATCTTATGTAGGTTTTGTGTAGGTAATCACAGATTCTGTTAGTTGAGTCATGCAACAACCATACCATGTGCAGAAGTACACACCTCTGTTACCCATCTGCTATCCCTTTCTTTTTTTGTTTTCCATTCTCTCTTCACAATACTCCTTGAATGTTGAATGGTGGAAGGTTGATACAGATTACCCACCAATAACTTAACAATGCTCAGAGTCGCTAATACCTGGCACTGTGACCAATTAAAAGTTCTTAAAGGGACCATTCTCCACTGGAAAAAAAAAACCTTTTTTTGATCAAAGTCATGAGCAGTATAATGCAATGGCTATAAACACAAGCAATTAGAATGATGTTCCACAGCATGAACATTTAGCAAAAGAATGGCAAGTTCCCAGCCTAGGATTGATCAGATCCTGAGTCATGTGATTTTGACCAGATCTATATAGTTCCAAGCATGAAATCTTTCCTGTGGATCATGCATGTACCCAGTCAAAAAAAAAAACCAGTTGGTTATACCAAAAAAACAGTCTTGCTACCATTGCACAAGTTAGCACATCTTGCCTGGCAGATTATTATTCTGGCATGCAATTTATACATGCTTATATATACATGATATAATATATAGTATGCTTACACCACCAATGGCTTTCTACCCAGCAGCCTGCATAGCACCTTCTGGAATTATTTAGTCAACAGGAGTAGAAAGGTTTATTTTTTTTTATTTTTGTTTCCTGCATACAAAGTGAGTTGTGTTATCTTCTGCAGTCAGTATTACCACATAGTTTTGGTGGACAACCAAGAAGCTCTACTTTTTGAAAGAGGAAACTGAAGCAAAAGAAGGTTAGAAAGCTTACCCAAAGTCACACAGTTAACAAAGAGCAGAACTAGGATAGATTTTTTAAAATAACATATTTTGATGTATAGAGATAAAAGTTATATCTCAATTTAGAGAAAAAGCTTGTTACAATACCATTAGGTTTACAGAGTTATTTCAGTATGCTCATCTATTCATATTGGATGGTCCTTTGTCATACTGAATTCCTTATACAATATTTTTTAAAGTTGAATCTATCTTTAACCTTCTTGGATTTAATTGTGCTTGTGTCTGTATTTTAAATCAATAAGTTACTAACAGTTGTCTGTGGTGCGATAGCATATATGAGATCTTGCTGAAAAGGCTCAATGGGTAAAGGTACTTACTGTTCAGCCTGATAAGTGAGTTTTGAGTCCTGAGATTACATGGGAGGAGGGAATTGACTTTTTCAAGTTGTCTCCTGGCCTCCACAAACATAGCATACTATCATTCAGAAGTACAAGTACACATGATTACAATCACACAAATAAAGAAATAAATATTTAGAAAACTTATTTTAATATAGGATATTTACCTCTTATTCCTAGAAGTTTTTTTTAAAAAAAAAAAAACACACCCATTTATTGAAGTCAGGAACCCCTGTGGTTGAATTAGGGAAAGGCTTGAAGAAACTGAGGAGGAGGGCAACCCTGTAGGAGGACCAGCAGTCTCAACTAACCCCAACCCCTGAGATCTCTCAGACACTGAACCACCAATATACATACTGATTTGAGGCCCCAGACACATGTACATCAGAGGACTTCCTGGTCTAGCCTCAGTGGGAGAAGACATGCCTAATCCTTGAGAGACTTGAGGCCCCAGGAAGTGGGAAGGCCTGGGGGGCATCCTCTTGGAAACATCGGGGGAGGAGGAATGGGATGAGAACTTACTACGGGAGGGCAGACTGAGAAGGGGGCAATGACTGGACTGTAAAAAATAAAAGTAATAATAAAAAAGTATTTTTGTTAGTCCATGTTACTGTCTACTTTTATGATATCAACTATAATCCTTTTCTTCTACAAATTCCCGATTACAACACCCAACTAAAACTAGTTTAAGCTTCTTGACACACAACTTTAATTCCATCTCTTGGGAGGTAGAGACAAGTAGGTCTTTGTGAGCTTTAAACAAGTCCCATTTGCACAGTGAGTTCCAGGATAGGCAGAGTTACACAGTGAGACCTTGTCTTAAAAACAAACAAACAAACAAACAAAACATACAACAAAACAAAAATGTAGTGTAAACAACCGAAGTTTATTTGTAAATGTCATATGTTAAGAAGTCTGAAGCTAGACAATCTCAGGGTTAATCCAGTCTTTTATTCTGCAAAATCAAAGGTTTTAAGATGGCCAGATGAGTTTATACAGCTCCATCATTTCAGCCACACCAAGATGTAGGTTATGAGGAATAGGAGGGGTTAAAAAGGACAACAGCCATTTCTTTACAGAGAGAAAAACTTTCCGAGAATCCTTATCAAACTTGTGATTAGTCTGTTATTTCTCTGAATTTTCCCATATGACCCCTCTTAGCTGCAAGATAGACTATAACAGAAATAACTGGAAATTCTTGTTTCTACATAGCATAAAAGGTATTTATTAGGTTACTGAGGAAAAATTTGTTGTATATGTAACTACCACTGTGTGCCTACTATACAGAATTAGAAACAAATGTTTGTGTCTTAAAAATGATATAGATGAACCAGTTATTAACTTCATCCATATTGAATTGGATATGTGAGCTCTAAAACCTTCCCTCCCTAAGACTTAGTGCTTCTGTATTTACAGAGTCTCACTTTATGCCAGAACTTTCAAAGTGGATCATAATCAGTTTGTTCCTTACTGACTGGAAGTTTCAGGAAAGTGGATTTTGATTTAATGGGAAAAGGTTGTTCCTGACAGAGCTCCAGGAAGACTGTGTGTAGAAGGCCTCTGTTACCGTCACTAGACTACATAAGCAGAATTCTTGAATGACACCAGTAACTTATGAGTTCTGAGCCAAGAAAGACTGATATTCATCTTAAAGTCCACTAGAAAATAGGTGTGGTGTCACATCCCAACACTTAGTAAGATGTGTCGGGTGGATCACCACTGAGTCTAAGGTCAACTTGGACCACATAGTAAGTGTCCACCTCAAGAAGAATGCAGTGGATATTGTAAAGGAAAGTCACAGACTAAGAAAAGAGTTAAATTCTGTATTTATAGCATGTCAATTTTTACTATGTGCATGCAAGACCTTGTCTTTAACCATAGTAGATCCAAATAAATAAAATTGCTTATACTCAAAATGGGTATTTATATTTTCATAATAGCATACTAATATTATAAAGTAAACACTTAATTGCCATGGTATAATAAAATAATTAGCTTGCTCTTAAAATATTAAATAAAAATGTCCAGAATAAATAAATTATATTGAATCAGGGTACACCAAGTAAAAGATACTTTTATTGGATATCATGTTTTTAATTCATGATAACAAGAAGTTTCAACCTGGAGCTCATAGCATTTTTTTATTGGTAGCTGGAAAGCAGGGGTCGAGAATAAAGTAAAACAATGGGATTCCAAACAGGAAATAGTACACAAAATATTCTCTAATGAAATAGCTGAAGAAATAAACAATGTGATTATATCTGTCTATAAAATAAATCCTAAAATGTTCTCCAATCCACAAACTATATTCGTTTTTCTCAGTATTGCCAATGATTGTGAAAGCTGTGTCCCAACCCTCTTCATTACTTTATTTTCTCTTCCTTGCAGCTCTCCTTATCTGCTTCTGTATTTATTCCTTTTTTTAATTTCTCTTTTTCTTATTGGCAGTACTATACAATTGTGTCTTCTGGTTCTTGCTTAGCAGTCCCAGTGGCTGTGAAGTCAGAGATCTCTTACTCTAAGCAGTGTTGAAAACTGTATTCATAGAAATAGGTTCCAAGTAAAGATTCATATTTGTCAATATCAAAACCTTATGAAACTTAGTAGAAAGACAAACAAATCATTTTAGGAAATGGCACAGAGTTGAGAATAAACACAAGCAGTATACAGTTCATAAACAAATCACTTTTATTCTGTGAAGTAGGAACTGCGGGTACAGGCAACCAATAAATCTACAATGAAAAGTTAATTAGCAGCTTACACAGGCTGTAAGGGAAAAGTTCAAAATCCATCTTCACATATCTCCTATATAAGCCACTCACAATCTCTATTCACCAGCTGGCTATCTTAACTGCAGGAGACCTAAGTTCACAGTGCTTAGGTTTCTGCTTTACTCTCATAATGGCAGATTGCACATTTATGCTGACTCAAATTCTGCTCATCTCCTGGTTTTTGATGGCACACTGCTCACAACGTAAGAAAATTTTACTTGCTTTATTTCTACAGGTTGAAGTCATAATGAATTAATTGGGTTTCAGTGTCCAAGCCTAAGGAATTAACCACAATTCTTGGCAAGAGCTGTTATGGAAAATATGCAAATTTTGAAAGTATCTCCTTTATTGGAATTGTTTACTTTATGAAGGGATTTTTTTTTTCTTCTGAAGCTAACATGTTTGTTTCTGATCTCTTAGGTAAAAATTCTCTTAGGTGAAAAATTCTGTGGGAAAATTTAAGTAAAGATTTTATTTATAGAAGGCTGGTAATTGGTTTAGGCCACTTACATTTAATAATTTGTTTCTCAGAATGTCGTAAAGTTGTAATTTATTTTTAGAAAAGTTTCAATCTGCAATATATTCAGTAATGTACTTATTTGATACAATCACATGGATTGCTTTAAAGTGGTGGTTAAAGAAATAGATTAAGTAATCATGTCTGTCTACAAAATAAGGCCGAATACTGTTGCCAAGACGAGAACTATATTTTTTTTCTAAACATTGCCTGATAAAAACAGATGTGGTCAAAATTTCACTAAGTAGCAATATTTGCCCCAATAATTGTAGTGGGGATTTCTATAATGTGCAGTGAAAAGGAACATTTTGGCCAGTTGAAATTGCTTTCATATTAGAAAAAAATGAGATTCAAACCTTCAAATATTACATTATCTTTTTAGTTTTGCTTACAAATGCCATTATGTTTTGTGATGTTTCTCTTTTGTTCCTTTTAGTAATATATTTAAATAGGAAAATAAGGAAAAATAAGCTCTACAAAAGGTTATTAGCTTCCTATTGGATTCTACATTACCCACATCTTCTGTGACAAAGAGATACCAGGATTCAGGCAATTCTGAAATCTCACTCTATAAACGGTTTTTGTGTTTGTGCTGGTGGAGAATAAAAATGATTCACCATTTTCTGAGATTAAGATTTTTGTGCTTTATGTGTCCTGTGATTTGTGACAAGTGCTTTTCACTTGTTTTTAAACTAGTCTTTTCTCAGTTCTCATGGGGATGTTACTGCAGCCATATCTTTGGCAAAATAAGTGTCTATGGAGGTCTTGGGAAAAAACAGTGTGTGTTGAAGCTGAAGTGCCTCTTGTGTTACTCTCTGTGGCTTACTAGTTGGGGGGTATTTATTATTATTATTATCCCCCAATAATAATAATAATAATAACTATTATTATTAGATTATTCTCTCATACAATACAACCCACCCAACATTTCCCCTCCTTCTAGTCCTCCCAGCTCCTACTCACCTCCCCTTTCCTTAGACTCACTCCTCTCCATTTCCCTTCAGAAAAGAGCAGGCATCCAACAAACAGCAACTAAACATGACAAAACAAGATACTATTGTGGATGCCAACAAGTGCTTGCTGGCAGGAGCCTGATATAGCCTGATATAGTGGATGCTCACAGCCATCTATTGGACTGAGCACAGGGTCTCCAATGAAGGAGCTAGAGAAAGGATCCAAGGAGCTGAAGGGTTTGCAGCCCCTTAGGAGGAACTAACAATATGAACTAACCTGCACCCCCAGAGCTTCCAGGGACTAAACCACCAAACAAGGACTATACATGGTGGGACTCATGGCTCCAGGTGCATATGTAGCAGAGGATGGCCTAGTAGGTCATCAATGGGAGGAGAGGCCCATGGTCCTGGGAAGAAGACCAGGGCCAGAAAGCAGGAGTGGGTGGGTTGTTGAGCAGGGGGAGGCAGGAAGGGGATAGAGGGTTTTCAGAGGGAAAATCAGAAAAGAGGATAATATTTGAAATGTAAATAAAGAAAATATGTAATAAAAAATACAGTTAGATATGGCAAAAGCCCTCAAATCCAGGATGGACAAGGCAACCCAAAAGGAGGAAAAGAATTCCAAGAGAAAGAGAAAGAGTCAGAGACGCATCTGATGGATTCTTTAACCTACCTTTGTAAATCAGTGTTCTTTAAATATATATAATTTGTTTACGTTTCAAATGTTCCCCTTCCTGGTCTCACTTCTACAAAGCCCCTACCCCATACCTCTTCCATTTACCTCTAAAAGGGTGCCCCTCACCCATCTATCCACTCCTACCTCACCCCTCTAGCATCCTCCTTCTATGGGCATCAAGCCTCCACAGAACCAAGCGCCTCCCCTCCTACTGATGCCAGAAAAGGCTGTCCTCTGCTACATATGTAGCTGGAGCCATGGGCTGGCCCATGTATGCTTTTTGGTTGATGGTTTAGTCCCTGGGAGCTCTGGGGCTCTGGTTAGTTGATATTGTTGTTCCTCCTATGAGGTTGCAATCCCCTTCAGCTACTTCAATCCTCTCCCTAACTTCTCTATTGGGGTCACTGTGCTCAGTCAAATGGTTGACTGAAAGCATCAACCTCTGTATTTGTCAGGCTCTAGCAGAGCCTCTCAGGAGACAGCTATATCAGGCTTCTTGACATCAACAATAGTGTCTGGGTTTGGTGTCTACATGTGGGATGGATCCCAAGGTGGCAGTCTGTGGATGGCCTTTTCTTCAGTCTCTGCTCCATGTTTGATCCTGCATTTCTTTTAGACAGAACAATTCTGGGTTAAAACTTGAGATGGGTGGGTGGTCTCATCCCTCATCTGGGTCGATGTCTATCCACTGGAGGTGGTCTCTAGAGGTTCTATCTCCCCAATCTTGGGCATTTCAGCTAATGTCCTCCCCATTGGGTCCTGGAAGATTCTCACATCACTAATGTCCAAGACTTTCTATTGGTTTCCCCCTCCTTCATTCTTCGTCCCCACTGCTATATATTTCTATTCATTCTCCTGTCCCTCTGGATTTCTCTCCTGTCTCTTTGAAGGGAAGAGGATGCAATTGTTTTTCTAGGGATAACGAATAAACTGAGGTTAAATATGCCAGTTTCTTAATACCTATACCATTGGATATAATGTTATTGTTCCTTATCCAGAAGATCATGCTCAAATTTGCTTTCAATGAACATTAGATGTCCTTTTGTCTATAATTGTATGGATCTTCATAAAGCCATATTTTCAAAATAAGCAGAATAAAATAGTATGATGAAATGATGTTTGGATATTCATCCTTAATTTTGAGGCCTAATTCTTATCGGTATGATGTCTGGAAAATCTTAAAGTAGTATAAACATATTTTCATTTTTTATTTTAAAATTCTTTTTTTAATGAAAAGATAATTTCATCATTTTCACTCTTATGTCTCTTCCCACCATCTCCTTCCCACATGAACAATTTTGTTAACATTTAGAACTTTGCACATGTGTAGTATATACATTTGTAACATTTTTTTCTGTTGTTAAAATGTTTTTTGAATTTTACTGTTTACAGCCAACTGTACATCTGTGAAAGACTTTTATGATTGTCTAGGAAACACAACAGGTTTCTGCCCAGAGTCTATTGTTTGTGCATGCAAGGATGGCAAGCCTTTCTGCAAGTAAGTAGCACTTATGCTGTAGAAAAAGAAAATCTGGTACATTGTAAGCATTTTCATCTTTTTTGTTTCATACTTTCTTTCATGTATGCAATGATAGAACACTTTAAAATAATAATGAAATAAGAAATAGCTCTTATGCACATAAAAAATTGTTGTGCTTTTCCTAAAACATTATAAAAAGAGACTAGAAAGTAGGGATGAAGGATCCATGTAGGCTCCAGCTTGACTTCTCCATATTCAATGACTTGGGTGGGCATTGTCCCTGGCAATGGGAACCAACTATCAATTTGCAGATAGCAACCAAACGTTTGCCTTAGCAACAGCCTGAGTAGTTTGAAGATTTCCCACCATTGGAAGCTTTGCCTTGCTATAAGAGATGCCAGTTCAGAACTCAGTATACCCCATTACTCAGAGTCTTTATTAGGATAATTTTATACTTTCCACAGCACTAGGATTCCTTAGCACCTCCCAAGACTCCTCCACAATTCCAGCTATCTCTTCCTATACTCCTTCCTTCTAACCCATCTTCCCTCACCTGATCTCTAGCTCCTATCTCCAACCCCCACCCCATTCTATTCCAGCTGGAGATCTGGGTTAGCTCACTCAGGGTGATTTTTTTAGTTCCGTCCATTTGCAAAGTAGTACTCCAATGTGTAAATGTATTACATTTTCTCTATCCATTCTTAGCTTAATGCATATCTAGGTTGTTTCCAGTTTCTGGCTATTATGAATAAAGCTGCAGTGTATATGATTGAGAGAAAGTCTTTGTGATAGAATAGAACATCCTTTGGGTGTATGGCCAAAAGGTATAACTGCATTTTGAGGTAGATAGATTTCTAAGGTTCTGAAGAATCACTATATTGATTTCTATGGCAGCTGTACACATTTGCACTCCTACAGCAATGGAGTAGTGTTATTTGTGTTACTGATCTAGCCATTCTGACAGGTGTAAGAAGGAATCTCACAATAGTTTTGATTTTTTATGTGCATTAACCTGATAGCTAAGGATATTGAACACTTTTTGAAAGTGTTTATCAGCCATTGGAAATTTCTCTATTGAGAATTCTCTGTTTAGGTCTCTACCCCACTTCTTAATGTATATATATATATATATATATATATATATATATATATATATACACATTATATATATACATTATATATATACATATATTTTATGTATATGGTATATATACATAAAAAACAGCAGTTGTGATAATTAAAAACAAGCATTTTTTTTCCACCAACAGCCACAGGAACCAAATCAGTGTCTTATCATCTCTTGAATAAGAAACATTTGTTGATTAAAAAATAATCTTCTCGGGAGAGATATAATACCCCTACTCCCAAAGTCCTGATGATGAGCTAAGGCACAATTCCATCAAAGTTCACTGTGGAGAACCAATGAGTTTATTGAGCTTCCTTACAGAGCGTAGGTAAGGGATGCTTCCCCTCAAGAGGATGTACTTGGAAAGCCTTTACACTGTAGGAAAGAGCTTCCCTGTGGCCACCACATAGCTGGGAATTCTCTCCCCTAGTTTTCCTTGGCTTATTTACTCTAGCTCTCCTTGGGGTCATGTGCAATTAAGGTGGCATTTATGTAGACATAGACACTCAGGTGAGAGTCCTGTGACATTCTGTGAGTAGAAGGCAATAGTTCAGCCCAACTGAGATAATCCTTTGTAAGGGAATGCAGTTGCTTGGATCAGAGTGCAGTTACTCAAGACAATAGCCAATAAAGTATTAAGATAACTAACTAATACTCTCAGAGCTCCCAGGGACTAAATCACCAACAAAAGAGTACACATGGTGGGACTCATGGCTCCACCTGCTTATGTAGCAGAGGATGGCCTAGTCAGTCATCTATGGGAGGAGAGGCCCTTGGTCCTGTGAAGGTTCTATGCCCCAGTGTAGGGAAATGCCAGGGCCAGGAAGTGGGAAAGGTTAGGTTGGTGAGCAGGGAGAGAGGGGAGGGAACAGGGTTTTTTTTCAAAGGGGAAACCAGGAAAGGGGATGCCATTTGAAATGTAAATAAAGAAAATATCTAATTAAAAAAAAAGAAAATGAAAAAAAAAA
>NC_045030.1:111458334-111459549 GCF_008632895.1 Mastomys coucha
AAAAAAAAAAAGACTCCACTGGCTATAGAGATAACAGCAAAAACAGCAATATTTCAGAAATGGGTACAACAGTAAATGTTTAATAGCAAATTGTAAAGGTAAATGTATGTCATCCTGTGTACATTTAGGTAGCACTGAGGCATAATTCCTGTTAGATAACACATTGGCAGAGATGGTGGAATATATAACATATGCTGGCCAACAGGATGGGGCCTGTGAATGATATCTAAAATTAGATATAAAATAGTGTATCAGATTAAGAAGGCAGCTATAGTATTCCAATATATTTTCTTTGACACATTCAGTGTGCAAGCTTTGACAAGAACTATAATATCCAACAGGATCAACATTACAAAGGATGGAGGTTCTTCACACTCTGGCAAAACTTAGCTGGCCCATCCAAGGAATCTAATGAATATAATGCTTTGTGTGTTCAGAACAGAAACATTTGCTTATTTGTCAACTCTCCTGTGTAACACTTGTAGATATAGCTTGGACACAGGTCATTGTATCAAAACTTAAAACCCACAACCACCCATAAAGAACAGGCATAGTGGCTACATGAAAATTTAAATTTGTTAGTAGTTATTCAAGGAATTCAATCCAGCTGAACAAGATGGATTTGACCAATGAGAGTTAGAAATTTTTTTCTGATGATTTATTTTTATTTTATATGCATTGGTGTTTAACTTGCATGTATATCTGTGTGAGGGTATGAGATACTCTAGAACTGGAGTTACAGACAGTTGTGACGTGCCATGGGGGTGCTGAGAATTGAACCTGGATCCTCTGGAAGAGAAGCCAGTATATATAACTGCTGAGCCATCTTTCCAACACTGTATCTATTTTTTTAAAGACTTAACTTTTACTTTATGTATATGTGTGTTTTGCTGCATGTATGCATATCCAACAGGTGTGTAGAACCTAGAGAAGCCAAAAAATGAAGTTGGAACTGGAGTGACAGATGGTTGTGAGCTGCCATGTAGGTGCCAAGAACTGAACCTCAGTCTTCTTCAAGAAAAGCAAGTGCTCTTAACTGCTGGGTCATCTCTCCAGCTCCATATGTTTTGGGTTAAGAAACTTGTTTTATTTTTTATTCTAGCTCTGCTTTCTGCAAGTTTCATAGTAGATAAAAATGTACCCCATCACTGAGTACAGGGTCCCCAATGAAGGAGCTAGAGAAAGGACCCAAGGAGCTGAAGGGTTTGCAGCTCC
>NC_045030.1:111459877-111465731 GCF_008632895.1 Mastomys coucha
TAATTTAATTTAATTTTATTTGTTTTCTTATTTTTTTGAGGGGAACCTGGGAAAGGAGATATTGTAAATAAAGAAAACATCTAATAAAAACAAAACAACAAAACAAAAAAACATGCCCTAGCACAATATTCCTTACCATGCCCAACATAATGAATATCCAGTCTATTGTTAATCAGGGGCAGGTACTAATGTACCATACTTCCATATTAAATACCTCTGAACCTAGAAGTATAGTTAAAATATTTTATATGCCATTGTGCCATCCAGAGTATTGGGGCAATCAGTACATTGATTGTTCAGAACAATGGCTATTACAAATAACCAGTTCCCCAGACACTTGTGGTACTAGCAGCCACACTACCCTGGCCATACAACTCTGGCCATTAGCTGTTCTGTCTTTTAATTTTACTCTTCTTTTTCCTTTTTTTTAATTAGATGTTTTCCTTATTTACAATATCTCCTTTCCCAGGTTCCCCTCCAAAAGAAAAAAGAAAAAGAAAAGAAAAGAAGAAAAACAAAACAAAAAAAACCCAAAAACTAAAACAATCCCCTGTTCCCTCCCCCCTCCCCCTGCTCTAAATATGGGTGGCATCAATAGTGAGTTGTACTACGGTGTAAGTCCTGGTATTTTGTTTCCCACTGTTCAAACTTCTATATAGTAAACATTTCCTGGTTTACGAATAAACTCCTCTTAAACTTTTCAGATCATAAGTGCTGGGAAAACCACTAGAGGCAGGGTAGGGGTGAGACATTTTTACAGGAAACAACTGCATCTTGGGAGTCAATAACTATTGAAAATTACACAAAAGGCCTGTTATGGATATTGACTGCAACTTATTTACAGGTCTACCTTATAGCATATTGGAGGTCATGGAATGAGGCATTTACCCACCCAATGTATGAGTAGCATGACCCATACTGTGGCTAACAGACTCACTTGCTCTGTCTGTAGTAGGTACTATTAGAAACTCCAGTAATCAGAAGATACATCTAGCCTCAGTTCTTTTTCTCAGCTGTTACTAAAAAGCCAAGTGTACCTCCTGTTCTCACCATTACTACAAAGCCTAATTCATGCCACACAGATACCTCTAACTGTATTGGCATACCTGGCAATTCTCAAAGCCTGCTATTGTGTAACTATCTCTGCAAGAAAATTTTGAACAGCAAATATACCCTAGGAGCCATAAGAAAGCTTGTAAACGTCATAGCTTCCTGATATTTGAAAGGTGTGTATATGATGTTGCATGATGCCCGAAATTAAGCTAGTTATAACGGATGAAGCTACCATACCTAGGAATTGTGTAGATGGCCCAAGACCTTGAATCTTGAAGTAGATAACCTATTATTTTATGTGTAAGTGAATGATCATTCACTAAGAATTAATAACAAACTATATAATAATCCCTCAAAGGATAGCTTGTATGTTTTATGACAGAGTATAAACTTTATACTCTCTCTCTCTCTTTCTCTCTCTCTCTCTCTCTCACACACACACGCACACACACACACACACACACACACACACACACACACACACGCGCGCGCGCGTGCGCGCGCGCACGCGTGTGTGTGTGTGTGTGTGTGTGTGTGTGTGTGTGCTTATGTGTGTAATGGAACCAGATGATATCAGTTAGAAATGTGCAGTCTTTTTTCCCAAATAAAAGTAATTCAATATTATGCATTTAATTCAAAGGTGTGCTCAAAAAGCTGAGGGAGGGGATTTTCCTTTCAGTACCAGAGAAATGTTAGGTGTTGTAACAGAAATAAGAAATACTTAGTTACCAGTAGTCAATCATTAGTCTCAAAGTTGCAGTTTTCTTTCTCATGGGTAATTCAGGACTCTGGAAGATGCTGTGGGCAATTTATAACACTCCACAGTACTTCATTTTATGGCCTTTCCTTCTGAACTATCCACCTGAAAGCTTCTGCTACCTGGTAGCATGGGATGCTGTGCTCATAATACCAGAGCTTGCTTCCTGATCCTTGCGTCTAAATTCCCCCACAGAAGTTTGTAATGTCCTTCTGTACAGACTATCCATCCTAGTTTTCAAGGACTGAAGAGGTTTAATCACAATCATGTAAAGCCTTTGGTTGCCCCTTGCAGGCCTCAATTTGAAGTAACCATGGTCCCAACTCTTAAGAATGTCAAGTTAGAAAAACCCAGGCTTAGCATCCAGCAATGCTGTAATATGGAAGCCCTTCTTCATCTCTGGGGAGCAAATTCTTGTAATTGTTATTTGGACCTAAGCTCCTTCTATAAAACTACCAAGATTGCCTTTGAGGCTGTCAGAAGAAAGTAAGTCATAAGACATCGCTTTCTTGTTATCTTAACTGGAATTTATCCCTCCTGCCACTTTTATTCTTATTTGCTTTGTTTTTCTATTAAGTCTTGTGACAAGTCACACCCTATCCTGACCACATTTGCCATTTCCCAGGCCCACAGTAGCCATGCCCACACAATAAAAATACTGGCCTACTATCAGGGTAAAGAGAAGAGAAGAAAAGAGATTACAAATTATCAAAGAGCATTTTGTAACAGTTATTTTTCATTGTAGCTATAAAAAATGGCTTTATCATACCCTTGAAAGACTTGAGTACAAATTGCCACTGAATGCTCAATTCTGGCAAAATATTCTCCCTCCCTCTATATTTTCCCACGGGGATTGTCCTTGTACTGGAAGATCCTGATCAGTTGGTCATGCTTCCCTCCTGCTCAAGATAATCCATTAAGTAAGGGTAATATTTCTTTAGATTTGACAGCCATTATGAACATGATGCCTAGGGATGGATGCACAATAATATTACTATTTTCTCTGCTTCATTTCTTCTCTGTTCCAGAGACTGATCATCCAGGCAGTCAGATTCTCATGTAGCTAAATGTTTGGGCTTTTGTTGTACCTACCATTTCTGGAGAGTAGAAACTTGACCAGCTGTAGTTTTTTGATCATGAGGCCTTTCACTATATTTTCATGTATTCTGCTTTGTCTTTGTCTTTGGTTAGTTGGCAGGAAAAAAGCAAAGCTTCAGGATGAGTGTGTGTGTTTGTGTGTGTGTGTGTGTGTGTATGTGAGTGTTTGTGTGTGTGTATGTGTGAGTGTGTGTGTGTGTGTGTGTGTGTGTGTGTGTTTCACTTGAGTCTCATGCTCCTCCTCATTCTTCTCTTCACAGATATCCCAAGTCCTTTCATGCTGCTCTGGTCATAAGAAAGGAGCCAGCACCCACTTTTTTTCTTGTTCTTTCCCTCAAAGAAATAATATGGAATATAAATTTTGGCTCCTTAATTCCCCATTTTCTTAGTCATTTAAGAAATGGAGGGAGGGGAAATATTTTTTATTTCCTTGTTTAAGAGACAAAATCTAGCAATATATCCCAGGATAGCCTTGAGCTTGTGACCTCCTGTCTCTGCGTCCAGAGTTCTGGGATTACAAGTATGTACCACCATGCTCCGAGACTGTCTACTTCAAATTATAATTCGTTCTTTAATTTTCTTATCCTTTCATCTGTAGCCAGGTGAGTATTAACAGTCAAATGAACTGCAAAAAAAAAAAATGGCCATTGTTAGCCTGCAGAATAGAAAACAAAACCAAAAACAACTACAATGACAAAAAAACCCAAAAAACTAAAAACAAAAACCAAACAAAAACAAACAAAAAAACCTTCACCATCTATACATTAGCTTGAAGATTAGTGTCTAAAATATATATGAACTAAAAAAGTCTAAATGTCATAAAAGAAAACCAATCAATTAAAAGTTAGACTATGGAACCACACAAGGTCATAGATAAAATATAAATAGCTAAGAAACATTTCAAACAATATTTATCTTTGGGAGTCTTAGGATGATTTTTTTTTCTCTAGCTCCGTCCATTCTACCTGCAAATTTTACTTTTTCTTGACAGCTGAATAATATCCAATTGTGTAAGTATACCACATTTTCATTTTCCATTCATCTGTTGATGGATGTCTAAGCTCTTTCCAATTTCTAGCTACTATGAGTAGACCAGGAATAAACAAGGATGAACAAGTATCTCCATAGTTGGCTATAGAGTTCTCTGAGTATGTGCACGTGAGTGGCTATTGTGACTGGGGTAAGATGAAAATAGTTTCAATTTGCATATTTTACATGGTTATGAATTTTTTTTGGGGGGGTGGTGGAATTTCGAGACAGGGTATGGCCCTGGCTGTCTTGGAACTCACTCTGTAGACCAGGCTGGCCTCGAACTCAGAAATCCGCCTGTCTCTGCCTCCTGAGTGCTGGGATTAAAGGCGTATGCTACCACTGCCAGGCTAATGCTGAAGTATTTTTGAACTAATTGTGTTTCATCTTTAGATAACCCTCTCCACCTCATTTTAAATTGTTTTTATTGATTCTTAGGGATTTTTTTTAGTTGTTTATACTGTAAATCATAGCCCACTGTCAGATGTATATTTGATAAGTGAGATATATCCTAATCTGTGGGGAGAGAGATTTTGGTACAGAAGGCAGTTTGATGCTGTATCCATTTAGCAAAATAAGAATGGTAGATTCACACTGCGGCCTGTGAGCTCTCTAACCATGGGTTCTTGGCCAGATTTTAGTACTAGTCATTTGTCTTTAACTGTGGGCTGGGCCTTAAATACAATCAAACAAGGTGCATTACCTCCAGAACATCTGTGCCACTATTGTACCCACTGGCACATTCTGCCGCATCTGTCATTGTTGCAGTTTACAACTAGGCAACACACTTGATGACTTTATCACCCATAATGGTTTACACAATACCTGTTTTGGGGATTTCTGGGTCACCTCTGAGCAACAACCAGAGGGGAAGTATCCCACTCTTGGCATTGGGCTTTTAACTTGGTAACCTTTGGTTTCTAGAAATACTATAATTCTCTGTGTTAGAGTGATTTCAATTAAAATTTTATTTTTTAATTGATTAACTAATTTACACTCTAGATTTTATTACCACCCCCAGGGTCTACCCTTCTACTATTACACATCCAATACCTCCTCCCCACCAACTTGTCTCCACCAGAATGTCCCCACCACCCATCTTCCACCCTCACCCCACCTGACCTCTAAACTCCCTGGGGCCTCCAGTCTCTTGAGGATTAGGTGCATCATCTCTGAATGAATCCAGACCTAGCAGTCCTCTGCTATATGTGTTGATGGCCTCATATCAGCTGGTGTATCCTGCCTGGTTGATGGTCCAGTGTTTGAGATATCTCAGGGGTCCAGATTAATTGAGATTGCAGGTCCTCCTACAGGGTTGTCCTCCTCCTCAGCTTCTTTCAGCCTTTCCCTAATTCAACCACAAGGGTAAGCTGCTTCTGTCCATTGGTTGGGTGCAAATATCTACATCTGACTCTTCTAGCTTGTTGGGTCTTCTGAAGTACAGTCATGCTAGGTGTTCTTTTTATGAGCTCTTCATAACCTCAGTAATTGTGTGAGGCCTTGGGACCTCCCCTTGAGCTGGATCCCACTTTGGGTATGTCTCTGACCTTCTCTTCCTTAGGCTCCTTTCCATTTCGATCCCTGTAGTTCTTTCAGACAGGAATAATTATGGGTCAGACTGTGGGATGGGAACCCTCTCCCTCATTTGATGCCTTGTATTCGTGCTGTAGCTGGGCTCTATAGGTTAGTTCCCTTTCAATACTGTCAGGCATTTCATCTAAGAACCTTCCCTTTGAGTCCTGAGAGTCTCTCACCTCTCAGGTCTCTGGTGCATTCTGGAGGGTCCCTTCAACCTCCTATCTCCCGAGGGTACCTGTTTCCATTCTTCCATTCTTTCTGCTGGCCCTCAGGGCTTCAGTCTTTTCCCCTCACCTAATACTAGATCATGTTCCCCTCTTCCCCCCTTTTCCCTTTCCC
>NC_045030.1:111465972-111481154 GCF_008632895.1 Mastomys coucha
CACTTATTAGTGAGTACATATCATGCGTGTCCCCATGTCTGAGTTACCTCACTCAGGATGATATTTTCTAGTTCCATCCTTTGCCTGCAAATCTCAGGATGTCCTCATTCTTAATAGCTGAATAATATTCCATTGTGTAAATGAACCACATTTTCTGTATCCATTCTTTCATTGTGGGACATCTGGGTTGTTTCCATCTTCTGGGTATCACAAATAAGCTATGAACATTGTGGAACATGCGCCCCTGTGTCATGGTGGGGCATCTTTTGGGTATATTCCTAAGAGCGATATTGCTGGTTCTTCAGGTAGATCTATTTCCAATTCTCTGAGGAACCGCCAGACTGATTTCAGGGTAGCTGTACCAGTGTGCAATCCCACCAGCAATGGAGGAGTGTTCCTCTTTCTCCTCATTCTCACCAACATGTGTTGTCACCTGAGTTTTTGATCTTAGCCATTCTGATTGGTGTAAGGTGGAATCTCAGGGTCATTTTGATTTAATTTCCCTCTCACCTCTCTTGTGTGTGTATGTGTGGGGGGTGTAATTGATTTCTATATAACTTTTTCAAACAATTATCATTATTATTATTATCATTACTACTACTACTACTACTACTACTACTACTATTTTAGTGCCTCTCTATGTAGTTTTGGCTGGCATCAAATTCACTTTCTAGACCAAGTTGGCCTCAGACTCAGAGACAGCAGCGTGCCTCTGCCTCTGCCTCTGCCTCTGGCAAGTGCTTAATTAAAAGCATATCTCAGAATGACTGGCTCTTGAAACTTTTTTGTTAGTTATCCCTTCCCCTACCCTCTCCTCTGCCTTATTCTTCCATTCCTTTCTCTACCTAAACCTGCATTCCTGTTATTCCTCAGTTCATATAATCTGTGCTCCACTATTCCATTCTCTTAAGATCTTTCTCTTCTCTCTGGTCTTTTCTGGTTTCCTAGATTCCACAAGTACTCCAAGGTAAGACTGCAAATCTCAAAATATTAACGGTATCCTTGAAATACTCCAACCTTTAAGTAGATTGGTGAAGATAAGAAACTAATAAGGGTAATTTAGAGATAAACAATAAACTAGAAAAATATATAAATAAAAGAATGTTCTGGAAGCCAAGTGAAAATTCAATGAAGGAAGAGTGGTCAGCTATGTTAAAATGAGAGCTTAGGTTGCCTTTAGCACTATGAGGCTAGGGATAAGAAATGAATTATTATTTCATAGCAGAGAATGAGACAGTTACAGTTCTAAACCTTTGAAATATTGCTTTGTATTTCTCACAGTAATCTTGAGTAGTATGTAAAATTCTTTGTTTCTTAATGTAATTATGGAATAAAACTTCATATAAATATTCATTCATTTACTTGACACATGAATTTTTGTATTTATTATGTAAAACATGGGATTTTCAAACACATATCCATATAATTTTATTGAATCTAGTAATTATCATATACATGACCTCATTTTTTTGGATGAAAACGTATTTACTCTTAGTAATTTTCAAGATGATAATATACAATCATTAAATACATTCATCATGCTATATAATCAATGTTTTGTATTTACTCTGTATTTCAACCAATTTCTCAATATAATCCACATTTTAAAATCTCATTTCCCAGAAGCTGTATAAGAAAAGTCAATTTTAGTTGGAGAATATATTAATGCTATCAACCCCCTTAACCAAATCTATTTTACTTAACCCTGTAGAACTTCTCAAATTTAAACATGGTAGATAAATTACTAATTTCACTTACTTTTTTCTATCTCTCTCTCTGCTATATTTTATGTCAATTGAGCATATGAATAATTTTATTCTGTTTAGCAGTGTATCACAAATATCTGAATTAGTATTTAGCCCATAGTCAATACATGTTGAATGAGTTAAATATTATTGTAAAAGAGATAGTTCATTTGTGATTTACTGCTAGGTAAAGAAATATATTCTCAACAAAGTCTTTTCCAAGGATGAAATACGGGCAGGTAGATAAGATATCAGAAAATTGTTCTTCAGTCTCTTTAAATGGATGAAAGTACATTGCATACTAAAAGGCACATCTTATTAGTAGAAGACAATTAGGTTGTAACTGGCAGATATATTTTTTAAAGAATCACAGATAATTGGTGCTATAAAAGTTTATAACTATCTAGAAAGTTCCTTCATGTCAACCATGACAGTAATATTTAGTGTATTGGAACAACAACAACAAAAGGCCACAAGTAGCTTGCCTTACAGACTACCTGTATTGTACAACTGGGTAATCTCATATTGATCCTTTAGGAGGCAATATCCCTAAAGACACTAGCCCAGGAAACTTTAGTCACTTCCAGGGGACCATGAAAAAAATCCCATTCTCCTGAGTTCACCAAACCATAGACATTTCTATGTGGATGTATGCCATACTAGATTTTAGTCTATGCACCAGAAAAACATATTCACATTATTTGGCTGCATCCCAAGACTTCTGAAACATATGTAGTTCACAAATGAGTCACTTCTTTCAAAAAAAAAATAAAAAGGAAATTCTGGAGCCATGAGAAAGATGGGGGCAGACATATTTTTCTGGCAGCCTATTCTCTTCTCATGTTTCTTCTTGCATTTCTTGTGGTATGGTACATTTAGTTTGTTAACTTGTATTCTTTCCTGAAGAAGTTAGTGGGTGGGAGGAACATGGCCTGCCCGCTACAGAACTGGCAGCTTATACTGAGTATAAGTTTTTTTTTGTTTGTTTTTTGGTTTTTTTTTTTCAGAAGCCAGAATGCTGGAATAGTCAAAGTATAATGTAGATAGAAGCAGTGCACAAAATGTGAATAGTTTTGAAAACACACTTAAGACAGCTTTTCCCTGTTCCTATGAACTAATTGTTGCATCTTCTTTTTTTTTATTAGATCTTTTCTTTATTTACATGTAAATTTCTCCATTCCCAGTTTTCCCTCCAAAAAACAAAGAAACAAACAAAAACAACCAAAACAAATCCCTGTTGCCTCCCTCTTCCCAATGCCTGCCACCCTGCCCTCTCCCACTTTCTGGCCCTGGCATTCCCCTACACTGGGGCACAGAACCTTCACAGGGCCGAGGTCCTCTCCTCCTATTGATGATTGAATTTGCAATCCTCTACTATACACATGCTGCCAGAACAATCAGACCCCTCCATGTGCAGTCCTTGGTTGGTGGTTGAGACCTTGGGAGCTCTGAGGGTATTAGTTAGTTCATATTGTTGTTTGTCCTAAGGGGCTACAAACCCCTCAGCTCCATTGATCCTTTCTCTAACTCCTTCACTTGGGAAGCTGAACTCAGTAATATGGATGGCTGTGAGCCTCTACATCTGTGTTAGTCAGGTACTGTCAGAGCCTCTCAGGAGATAGCTATATTTAGGCTGATGGTTAGGAAATCCTGAAATCCCACAGCTTTGGTATGATTTCTCAATGTGTCAAAACTTGTAGGTTTAGAGTACTTGCTCAAGTGGAAAAATGGGATGACATAAATCTCTGAAGAGATTAAGGAAAAGTCTCAAGGTTGAACAATGAAAGGTTTGATTCATTCATATGAGATAACTTGTATTCCCCTATTGTATGAAACATATATTTTATTCCTATCTAGATGTCCAAATTTTAGAGGCCGGTGGGGAGACTACTGGTACATGGGGGAGAAATGTGATCAACTCTGGAACACTCTGGACCTGGTTTTAGTAGCAACACTGCCTGGCATAGCACTCGCTATAATTGTTGGTGTGACAGTCCAGATTATCCATTACTGTAAAGGGAAGTCAAAGGAGAATGGAAATCATCACAGGTAAGAGATTTCTCAGTTCTTCGGAGAAAAATAGTATGTCTTTTCTCATTTTTTCTCTCTCATGTGACCAGTAAATGAATCAAGGAATAATGGATGCTACTTACTATACATATATTGCGTGTGTTTTCTTTCCTATCTATCAACACTCTAATTCAACATCAAGTTAGCATTGTCAAAATACACATATTTGGTTTAGGATTTCAGTACAGAAAAATATAAAAAGCCCTTCTCCAAATAAAAACCAAATCAACTGACAATATGTCCCATTTTGGTACTTTTTTCCCACCAACACAGTATTTGTATATACTACATATTCTTCTCTGGTAGTGTGGAAATATAGGCTAAAAGGTGGCTGTGCCATTCCATCCAGCTTCCTCATACTAGCATACTAGCAGGTAGGAGCAGTGCACAAAATGTGAATAGTTTTGAAAGCACACTTAAGACAGCTTTTCCCTGTTCCTATGAACTAATTGTTGCATCTTCATTCGCTGATGGTTAGGAAATCCTGAAATCCCACAGCTTTTGGTATGATTACTCATTGTGTCAAAACTTGTAGGTTTAGAGTACTTGCCAAGACAGCAAAGGATACATCTGATTGTCCTGGCTGCAATGACACTCTGTCTTATTTAACTAATTTTATCATCCTTAGGCTTTAATTTCCTCATCTACAAAATACCTCTATTTTGTTTATAATCAGGCCTACTCACTTCAGAGATGGTGAGGATAGCATTAAAGGCAACAATCAGGTACAGACTATTTATTATGCATAGCAAGATGAGTTACAAATGTTTCATGCCTAGTAATTCATTTAATCCTCTCAACAACTCTATAAAACATTGATGAGACTACTGAGGCATAGAAAGATCAAATAACTTGGACAAG
The DNA here is from genome assembly GCF_008632895.1 of Mastomys coucha. Classification (NCBI taxonomy): domain Eukaryota; kingdom Metazoa; phylum Chordata; class Mammalia; order Rodentia; family Muridae; genus Mastomys; species Mastomys coucha. Next base: position 111,470,649 of record NC_045030.1, read on the forward strand.
ATTGTGGTGTTGAGTCTGGTTACTAGGCGTAAATTTCATGCTGTGCTAACAGAATCCAATTAGCTAAAACAGTGTTAAAGTTGGTATGCCTTGCTGCATCACCTTGGTTTCTTTATGTAAAAGAAACTCCATCATTTATGGTTTTCAGTGCTTCTGAACTTTAGAACTATGAGGATTAAATATCAATGTATAATTTCATCAATTTTCTATCAGTTAATTAAAATTGTCGTCTATTTTACTTCATCATTTCTCCATGACAAGATAATGTTCCCTTTCTTCCAAGCATTATGAGGATATATTGAAATATTAGTTTCAAGTGGGAAGTGTCTGATACTGTTTGCCTCATATTGATAAGAGTTGGCTTTCAAATTCCAACAAAATCAGCATTTGTACTGTCATGGGTATTTGTCTATAGAAAGAGTAAGATTAAACTCACCAACCATTTTGTCATTTTAGAGTTCCAATCTTTACACCATTATTCCATATTCTTTAAGGTGTCATATAGTATATGTGTATACATGCATATTTATATGTTTATGTATGTGGTATATATAATAAATATTAACCAATATAATTTTGGAAATTGAAATTAATATGAAGAATTTTATATTATCAGTTAATATAAGCTGTAAATTCCTTGTGGCACTACCAAGCATTATAATTACAAGTAACACCTATGCAGGTCACTTTAAAAATATTCTCTGTAATCTTCCTATACCAATGTTCTTTGTTAGATTTATCATTTTTGTCTATGTGTCTGTGTGTCTGTGTATATCATGTTAGTGTAAACTCCTACGGAACCTAGAAAAAGGAATCTGAGACCCTGGCACTGAAGTTATAGACAGTAGTGAACTGCCCAACATGAGTACTGGGAACTGAACTTGGGTCCTTTCTAAGACTAGCAAGTTTTCTAAACCACTGAGCATTTAACTCCAGGCTCCCAATTTCAAAGTACTTATTCAATGAACATATATTCCAATTCTCTTTCTTTTAATAACTCTGTGATTTTGAGTAAATCAAAGCTCACTGTTTCCTCATTTATAGAAAGAGGATTTTCTATATCTTGTTTCTTCCTTATTCTGAGGTTTAAATGAACTAATTAATGATATTTAGAATGATTAACAAAACAGATTTTATCAAGATAGTAGTAGTCTTGACAAGACTGGAGGTCATTCATGGGTTTTCTATATAAATACTAAGCTACTCTATTTTTTCAACTTATTGTGATTTTTAATTTGAGTTTCTTCTTATAGCTCTTTTATTATCTGAACTGTGAATTGACAAGATAATTCTGACTCTACTCTGTGAGATTCTTTAAATTAGTGGAAAATGAAAAGATTATTGAGCCTGAGTAGGGTTAAACATCTCTTCTCCCACAAACCTCTAAATAGGTAGCTCAGGAAGTTTCCCCAGATTGTCTAGGCTAAGGGATTCTTATCTGTAAACTGAATTGAAAACACCCAATTAGCAAGCTCTCTGTAATATTTAAATGATGCAGTGAAATTCTTTGTGTAATATCCTGGCTTCTAAAATTTACTTTCAATTGCATAATAAACAAGATAAATTAATAGTTCCATAGGAAAATAGATGTATAAATATGTATATGTTAATATATGCAATAAAATTGTAGTGGTTGAGTCAATGTGGGAGAGATGTGGATACTTGCTAAAAATTTCTTTTGACTTTACAATATGCTTGAAGGTATTTACATAATAATGTTGTACAAAAACCGATGAAGTTAAACACCTTGATCATAAATTAGATTTGATAGATTGCAGCTTTTATCAATTCTTTTTCTTGAATGTAGTCTTAAAATTGAAGCATTTTATATGTATTCTCAAAAAATATTATTAAGACATTGGTTTATAACCAGTTATGGAAATGCTTTATCCTAACTGAATTGTATTTTTTTTATGTGCCAGAGAGGAGAGGAGTATGTCAGAACTTCGACCTCAGCATAACTCTCCATATGTTTTTGGTCCTGAAAGAAATCTTTCTCAACCTAATCAAAGAGAGGTAAGCACTGAAACTCATTTGTCAAATAAAGTAAGTTTACAGAAGACAGAAAAGAGAGAAATATCACAGAGAATGAAAACAGAGCTTTCCAATGTTAAAAGTAAATGTTATCAAAAATCAAGTTTAAACAGATATCAAAGGCAAGCTTGGAGAAAACTAAAATATGTAACAAAAAATAACAAAAGTTGCCAGAAGAGGGCGACAAAGATGAGTAAAATGCCAAGAATTTGGTCTAGATATTAAAATCTCATATTAGCAATACAGTTCCAATAGCACAGATCATTTAAAAGAAGTCATGTGGAAATCTTGGGCTCAGTGTACTTTAGGAACTGCTCTGAATAAAGAATAAAAAGGACCTTGCTATCACATTAGACCACAAATATAAGAGTGTCAAAACTATTGTTCTTCAAACAAATCACAAGATGCCACAAAGTCATCTTTGTTATCTTTTCTTTATGCTTAAATGTGCTAATAGCTATGTTTGTATTCTAAAGAAGTACAAATTGTATTGAAATTAAATAACTGCAAGCTCAGTATAGTTCTATTTCTGTGTCTGATCTGGTACCATCTTAATATCAAGGCCAGTTAAATATTGAAACCCTAAAAGGTTAACCTAAACGTTTGTCAAATGGAAGATTTGTGGTGAGCTATTTTCTATTTAAAATCAAATAAATTAAATATTTGAACTTTAAAATAACAGCATTAAAGATCTGTTCCAAAGCATTTTTCAAAAGAGATTAAACTGCTCTAGACAAACATGCTAATGTAAATATTGTTCATATCTCCAAAATGATATCCCCCAAACTGTCAAATGGATTTGGCTGGCTATTTTTCCCTTGAAGTGAGTTCTTGTTTTGTAGGAAGAAACTATGAATTAGAGAACCTAGCATGCAATAACACACTTTTCATTTTAATAATTCACTTGTTCTTAGCCTTTATAGTAACGTTTATCACCTATCTACTTTCCAAATCTCTGAATTGATTTCATTTTCTCTACTTTCCTCACATCTTTTTTTTTGTTTTAAAAAAGTGCTATGTAAACACTCTGAGTATGGGTAAAACTCATGAAGAGAAACACATGAGATGCCTATCGGGTAGGCAGTGTTTATTATACATAATTTTCCCTTCCTTTCTTTCTCTCTCTCTGTGGATAGATGCTTACTCTTGTTATGTCTATTTAAATATTTATATTCAAGTACTGTGATTAGTTTCTTGCCTGGGGAAGCCTCAAATGATCCACAATATCTGTCCCAAATCTAGCACAGTCTTCTCTTTTTAAAATTCTTTGCCAGTTTGGATACTTTAAAAAATAGAAATTGATTGCATCAGTTGGCTACTTAATAAAGAACTGGGAGACTTTCACAGACTTATGCTGTTTAGAAAATTGTCTAGACACTGAATAGCTCTTGGAGTGATGGATAATCTCACTTGTGCCCTGGAAGCCCAGTGCACATGTTGAAATACATGTATGTATCTATATTCACTATATAAAGAAATGTTTTGGAAAAAAAAAAGAAAGTTGTTTAGATACATTATGCTGTAATTGTACATTTAAAATATTGCCTTTGATAAAAATGACTTCTCAGATGCTAAATACCAAATTGTTTCTACTGAATTAAATATGGTTTCCATTGATAATTTCTTTTTTTCAGCTAATACAATATAAACACAAAATCCTTGAACTGTCTGCATTTTTTTCTATTTGACTTACTTCAATTTAAGAGTAAGATTTTGTTTTTGTTAGCTCTTCTCTAACTAACCCCACCCAATCTTTACATTTAGCATAAAGTGGTTTTCAAAGTTGTTATAATCTGACCATGACCATATAATTAGAAAGCTTAACATATTCTGACCCTTTGACAGCCAAGTGTGTATATGCTATATAACTTAGCCCTGCAGGAATTCACCACTGTGTTTGCTGGTTATTTGGGGATTTTATTCTGATTATAAGTAACTTTAATTTTTTTTTTTTGCCTTTTAAAATAAGCTTACTTGCTGGAGTCTTTGCCACAGAATAAAATTTACTAGAATCATTTTCATCCATGAAATGTTGTAGTAACTATACTGGGGCATATTATATTTATTAGAGCTTCAGAAAATGAATATGTTTTGATGACCATAGGATAAATAGTGATATAACTGAAAGACTAAAGCATAAAATAGCAACATTTAAAGTGAAATGGTCTCCCCAAAACCTTAAAGACAATAATCCAATTTTTAAAATTTGGTAGTAATACTCACAAGACATTCTCAGTTGCCAACTTTGTTATAGTTACAAATTGAGTAAATTCAAATTAAGAGATGATAAGATAAGCTCGGGAAATAATTTATCCTAGATAATTGTGGTTTGAAAAAAAATGGCCCTCATAGGCTCATAGGAAATGCCACTCTTAGGAGGTGTGGCCTTGTTGAAGTAGGTGTAGCATTGTTGGAGGAAGTGTGTCACTGAGAGTGAGCTTTGAGGTCTCAGATGCTCAAGCAAGGTCCAATATGTCATTCTCTCTTCCTGCTACCTGCTGATCTGGATGCAGAACTCTCAGCTCTTTCTCCAGCACTATGTCTGCCTGCACATTACCATGTTAAACCTCTAAAACTGAAAGCCAGTCACAATGAAATGCTTTCCCTTATAAGAGTTGCCATGGTCATGGTGTTTCTACACAACAATAAAATCCTAAGACAATAATATATGAAAATATCTAATTAAGTAAAGTACTCCTTATATACAAGATACTATTATTATGACTTACTTTCTCCTTAGAAGTCAATATTATTTCAAATAGTTAAGTAATCTTCCTCCATTATAAACAGTTCTGTGAAAATTTTCATAAATTCAAGATCATTGCTACATTTTCAATATATGATATCTGTATATGTTTGACATCAAGTACGTTATTAGCTATCATTTTATTGATATATTAATAGCTAAAACTTTATCTTTGTCACTGACCTAATTCAGAATTTCTAAAGAAGATTTATTACATAAATTAGCAAGGCAAAATAGTCCCTTTGCCATGTTATCTTCTTAGTCTTTCTTTCTTGAGTCAGGGTCTCACTTTGTAGCCTTGATTTGCCTCAAGTTTAAGGTAGTCCTCCTGTGTTGGGATAATAGTTATGAGCAACCATGCCTGTCTAAGATTATTTTTTTCTGTGGTTCAATATTTTACCTTAAAAGGCATTCTAGAAACACTGGCGAGTTAAGTTAATACTGAAAAGAAAATATGATTCTTCATATCTTTACTTTGTGTTGTTTGGTCAATAAAGAAACTGAAAAAAAAAATCACAGTGAAATTGTTAAAAGCATCAAAACCAATCTCCTGCTCTGGTGAAAGGCGAACTGTCTTATAGTCTTTTCTATTTTGGCAAAATTCTTCTTTTGATTAATTTATTTATTTATCCACTTTATATCTGGATTGTGGACCCCCACCGTCCTGCTCTGCACCCTTTCTCGTCTGAGAATAGGGAGCCATCCTCTGGGTATCACCCTACCCTGGCAGATCAAGTCACTGCAGAACTAAGCACATCCTCTCCCACTGAGGCCATAAACATATAATCTTAGCAGAAAACAGCAATCAGCCAAATTGGGCATTATGATTACTTCCGTTTTCATTTAAAACTCTATTTTTTTGTTTTGTGCAAAGATGGGCTTTGTGCCTTGAAAAAAATCGAGAATTTCCACATTAAAGGATTAATCCAGGAATTCATCAGGTAACGTGGTTAAAGACACTTGCACCAACCTATGGAGAAATGAGAGAACCAATCCTCTAGCAAGTTGTCATCTAACTTTCACATACTCCCCCACAGAAGTATACAAGTACATTTAATTAAAAATCAGGGCCTGCATTTATGTGTTCCCATGTTGTAATCACAAGAGAAAAGATAGAACATTGCTTAAAGGCATGCTCGTGGTGTAGTTAGAAATAAGCATTTCTTTGTTGATTTCACTTTTGAATCTTATGAGACTAAATTCATGATGAATATTAAAGTTTACCTATAAACATTTTATAGTAGTATCAACACATTATTTAGTTTCCAACTTTCAATAATGTTATTGAAATATGGTTAATGAAGGTAAATTTGTGATCTGAAACATCATTCAAATATTTCCATGTTTACAGATATTTCCCCTCCCAATGATTCTGTTCAATGAATAGTGTTTTCCTGGGGTGAGGGTTACACATGTAAGAATGTAAGTACCCTGAACTATACCAGAGAAAAATAGCGATTTACTCAGGAACTTTTACCACTGTTAAAGATTCCTGAATCAAATGGAGTTATTAGAAAATATATTACTATTCATCTAGGACCATGCTAAAAGCTGTTTTCCATGAACTGATAGTAAAAGTTGAAAAATTAAATCTGCTGTGTTAAGGCCACACATGATAGCTTAGTACTTTTCCCAGTTGCTATTTAAAACATCTGACTTTGTCACTGAGAGTCTATCCCTTAAGATAATTCCTCGCAATTTTTTTTTTTTTGCTAAATCAACAAGTAGATTTTCCCTTCAATCTCACCAAGGCAATTTCTGTAAGAAGACTTAAATAATGTTCCAGAACTCAAATTGATGAGTGTGCTTGGCCATGGCCTTTGTTTTTTGTTTTGTTTTGGTTGGTTTTTTTTTTTTTTTTTTTTGTTTTTTTTTTTTTTTTTTTTAAATCCCTACCTTAGGGGAACACGCAGTTTAGGAAACATGGGGTTAACTACTTTGATAGAAAATAAAACCAATTTCCTCCATATTATACATCTTTCCTTTAAAAACCAATGGTTAAACAGCACATGTTTACCATTTGAGGCTCTATTAAGAGAATATTATTGCTATGAACCCATCTTCCTAGAGGTGGTCCCTTGACTGAGTACATGAGGTTTTCACCATACCCTGAGATTATATTTTCTTGATCCCAGGGAGTTTTCTTTTAGGAGGCCTTTCCTGCTGTTTTATCATCTCCCTTACTTTACAGTGGTAACCTTAACTGCCATTATAGGATTGGGGCAATGATTTGATACGGCTTCTTCCAGCTGGATGGGGCATTGAGGACAGCTATTAGGGAATCCCTCCAGTGGGCCTATCTGAAAGACCATAAAAGCACACAATAGATTCATTTATCTTTTATTATTTCCTTTCTAGTATGTAACAAACATTTATTTTGCCATGAGTTAATAATAGAAAAAAAGTCCATCTTTAATTGACAGCACACAAATTTATTTGATGAATTAAAATTTTATTTTCAATGCTTAATTGCAGTGTTTTTTAAATTTCTTTCTATCTTCCAATAATATTTTCCCTATTTTATTTAGTTATGTTGTGAACACCTTTTAGAATTCTCCCTAGCATTTTTCTTAATGCTTTCATTTTCCCCCCTCTGTCCTTTTGCCAACCTGGCTTATGTAATATGTAATATGAATTCAATCTTCAAATAACAATTGTGCTAAATACTGACCTTGCCTCAATCATAGTACACAATGCTCACCGTAGCTTCAGAGGTGAGTCTGGAGCACCTGATACTGCAATTAGTAGCTTATGAACCCTTCCCCCAACCCCATGTCTCCTTACTCTTTCTTCAAGTGTCTGAGGTTTCCACAAGGTGTTGCTCTAGCCTGCCTAGCACTGGCTTGTGTAGTTAATGTCAGGGTGCAGTTTTACAGATAAACCTAGAGTTTGTGTTTCATGGAATAACATGGTAATGTATAAAAATATGAGCTATTGAGACAGGGGATTAGAACTTAACAACTTTTGAACAGTTAAAGTTGATTTGTTTTTTTGGGGGGTTGTTTTTTTGTTTTTGTTCTTTTGGTTGGTTTGTTTTTGTTTTTGTTTTATGAGACAGGGTTTCTCTGTGTAGCCCTGGCTGTCCTGGAACTCACTGGCTGACCAGGCTGGCCTCGAACTCAGAAATCCGCCTGCATCTGCCTCCCAAGTCCTGGGATTAAAGGCGTGCACCACCACTGCCAGGCTGGAGTATCCAGTTTTAAATTGACATTAAATTATGTTTTGGATATGAGATTGTTAAGGGAAATAATGGACTGATGCCTAGAGTATAGTTATTAATCTGCAAATGACATCTGTTACTATTTACAATGAGTGAGTAAAACTATTACATAGCACTTCTCCACAAGGAAAAGTAGTTTGCTGCATCCTCTTTGCATCCCAGAAGGCTATGAGTACTCACAGAATAATGGAAGAGCTCTGAGGAGCAGCTTTGTGTGGGCCAAATGTTCTTTGAACTAAAATGCAGTACATGGAAGAATGGGAAGGATGGGTTAAGTTATCTGTTAAAACTTTCTGTTTCTATCTTGGCAATTATTCTAGAATAAGCATGAGGTGTGGACCTAATTCTAGAAAGTCTATAATGAGATAAAGGACATTGATAGTACATTTGTCAAACCTTGCATCTCTATTCCAAAATAGTTTAATTAGTATCATATTTTAACTGCTCACTGCCTCAGCAAATTTGCTATCTTTCTGATATAAGCATGAACATATGAAACTAAATCTCTGCAGCTATCCTTATTAGATACCTTAATGATGCCATGAATGTACAACAAAAACAACCACAATTTGCTGCACAGTGGCAAGCAAGGTGGTTCACTGTGTAGTGCCTAGCACATAACATGTCATTCTGCCAATAAAAACATAATTACCTTTCAGATGTTGATGGAATATGATTTCTAACCAACTCCACTTCCATCCAATATAGTCCCTCCAGATTCAAAGGCACAGGATTAATGCTCTGTATCATTACTCCATGGAATTAAAATGGTAGATAATTCCTTCTAGATCTGAATTACAAAGGACCCAGTAATCAAAGACAGCAGTGTCAAGGGACAATTGGCTGGGGAAGTCCTATCTTTTATGACACAAGCTGGACAAAAATTAATTGTTAATTGGCAACAGCCTTTGAGGAAATATTATGGCACTATATATAGGAGCCATATGACAGTCTAGTAAAACTCAGGATCTTCAGCCTTCATTCATTGACAATCTCTGATGGAATCATGGCCTAAATTTTAATAAAGCTGGAAATATGCGACACCACCAATGACAGTAACACCTGTAAGAGAACCTTCCAAATATGCCTTAATTTGAATAAGTTATTATATTCCACTGAGATATGAATGCTGTTTCTGAGTGATTATTTACTGATGCCCATTAGCCTTCATGACCTCTCAATCTATCTGACTAAGATAATGATCTAATCATTATATCTAACCCCTAAAACTTTAGTTTCGAGTGGTCCTAGATAGTTCATCTTGGAGACTCAAAAATTAAAATAAAAAGTGCATTGTCTTTTATTATATCATAACCCTAATTTATGTTCTTTTAATTTTTTTCTAAAACTTTTATTCACAATAGTTCTTCCTTTCTCCACTCCTCTCAGCTCCTTCCCACCTCCCTTTTCCCCCAGATCCACTCTTCCTCCTGTTTCCTCTTCAGAAGAGAGCAGGCCTCCAACAGGCATAGTCACTAAGTTTACCAGTAGATGGCAGTGATTAACCTTTACATAGCTATCATCTCTCAGGTTTGAGGAAAGGTCTGTGTGAAACCTTGTTTTCATTTGACAATGGTATAGATAGTGCTTGTGATAACTTGAAATTTAAATTATATAAACATTCTTCTAAAGAAATTTAGAAAAGGTGAGATGGCTCACTGAGTAAAAGCACTAGATGCCAAACCTGACTACTTGAGTTTGATTTCTGGAACCCATACAGGAGAGAAATGACAACTGTGATTTTCCCTCTGACCTCCCCTGTGTGCCATGGCATACACACTGCTCATCAACCTCTCCACAGATACACATGCACGCATGCATATGCACGCTAGTGTGCACAAGCCCGTGTGTGTGCACACACACACATATATACATACACTCATGCATGCATGTTCACCCACAGAAGTAATTAAATAAATAAAGTGCTTCTTAATAAAACTAGCATGTTTATATTGAAACAGAGACTGCAGGATCAGGCAAAGGTAGTGACCTTGAGAACTTTAGGGCTCCATTTCTAAAGCTTTTGACTGCATACTGTAAACAACTTGCATTTTTGAGGCAGAAAACAAAAATCAACAAAAACAAAGCAAACCTTACCCAATATGTGGTTTAAATATTTTAACTGTTAAAGGTTGCAAAAGAAGTAATCTAACTGAATTGTGTGTTTGTATGTGCATATTCATATATATACTGGTGCAGGTATGTATACAAGCATGCGCATGCATGCATGCACATGCATGCATACATGTGTAAGAGTGTGAGGGGGTTGGGGGAGGGAAGATTGTGGAGGTCAGAAGACAATATCTGGCTACCATTCCTTACGCATCATGTATGTTGCTTTTAAGAGATGACTTCTCTCATTTGCCTGCAATTCAACAAATAGGCTATCATAGGCAGCCAATAAGCCTCGGGGAGCATCCTGCTTTTGCACCCCCAGACAAGAGTGACATGTGTGTCACCAATTCAGGCTTTGCTTCATGTATGGTTTTGGAATCAAATTCTGTTT
>NC_045030.1:111481164-111482666 GCF_008632895.1 Mastomys coucha
AAACACATTACTGACAGAACAATCTCTTGAGGTCAGGAATGTAGTTTTTAACTGATTTTATTTGTGTGAATAGTTTGTCTGCAGTTGTGTGTCTATATCACATGTATGCCTGGTAAATGCAGAAGTCAGAATTTCCTGGATCAGGAGTTAGGTGTGGTTGTGAACTACCATGTGGGTGCTAGGAACTAAACCTGGTTCCCCTGCAAAGGTAGCCAGTTCTCATGGACACTGGGCAGTCTCTCCAGCTCCCAAGAATCTAATTTTTAAAAACTCATGAACTAAAATTCTACTCTTATATTCAACAAGCTTTTCTGTTGGTCCATTCTTTCAAATTACCAAAACTTTAGTTTTAAAGATTATATTATTAATATATACATGTACATGCACATACATATACACATACTGATTTCAATAAATAGGTTAAACTATTTCAGTTTCAAAAAATAAATGGTGGTTAAAGTCTCCGAGCCTAATTACTTGGAGGATATACTAACAATATATTTTTTTCTTTTATTGGATATATTCATTATTTACATTTCAAATGTTATCCCCTTTTCCTGTTTCCCCTCAAAAACCCCACTATCCAACTCTCCCTCCCCCTGCTTCTATGAGGGTGCTCTCCCATGCACCCACTCCTACCTCCCTGCCCTGGCATTCCCTTACACTGGGGCACTGAGCCTTCACAGGACCAAGAGCCTCTCCTCCAATTTATGCCCTAAAGGGCCATCCTCTGCTACATTTGCAGCTGGAGCCATAGATCACTCCATGTGTATACTCTTTGGTTGGTGTTTTAGTCCTTGGGAGCTCTTGGGGGTCTGGTTGGTTGATATTGTTGGTTGCAAACCCCTTCAGCTCCTCCATTAGGAGTTATGGTTGGCTATGGATCTGTAAGAATCTGCCTACATATTTGTCAGGGTCTGGCAGGGCCTCGCAGGAGACAGCTATATCAGGCTCCTGTCAGCATGCACATCTTGGAATCCACAGTAATGTCTTGATTTGGTGACTGAATATGGAATGGATCTCCAGGTGGGGCAGTCTCTGGATAGCCTTTCCCTCAGTCTCTGCCCCACACTTTGTCTCTGTATTTTCTCCCATGAGTATTTTGTCTCTTCTTCTAAGAAAAACTGAGGCATCCACACTTTGGTCTTCCTTCTTCTTGAACTTCATGTGGTCTGTGAATTGTATCTTGGGTATTCCAAACCATTGGGCTAATACCCATTTATCAGTGAGTGTGTGATTTTTGTGATTGGGTTACCTCACTCGGGATATTTTCTTTTTCTTTTTTTCCTTCTTTTTTTATTTTATTAGATATTTTCTTTATTTACATTTCAAATGTTATCCTCACTGGGCTGGTGGAGTTCCTGTGTGCCTGGTCTTTTGTTTGGTTTTTTGAGACAGGGTTTCTCTGTGTAGCCTTGGCTGTCCTGGAACTCACTTTGTAGACCAGATTGGCCTCGAACTCAGAAATCCGCCTGCCTCTGCCTAAAAGCTACTCTCTTAAC
>NC_045030.1:111482681-111499834 GCF_008632895.1 Mastomys coucha
AAAAGTTCATTCCAAGGAAGGACATCATCAAACGGTAATCTGGAAGAAATTAGGTATTTCTTTGGCAGATAATCTCTCTAATCCTATGGTGACCTAAATTTAAATAGTTTTTGTATGTGTGTGTGTGTGGAAATTTGACACATATTTTTGAAGGTCTAGATAATTTTTTAGTATCATAGTTATTCTTTGACACAATTTCATACAAGTACAGAATGCATACTGACCAATCTCATATCCTGCCCTCTCTCAACTCCATACTACCACTGTGTCGCTCTTCTATCCCATACATGTCTACCTCTCTCTCTTGTGTTCATGTCTTTTTATTTTGTATGTTTGTGACATACAGAGTTAAACAAGGACTATCTGTATGATTATGGGTTTGGCACTACCCTTTGTAACCTGCTGAGTATACAACTAAAACAGGAACCCCCAACCCCAGAATCAACCAATAGTCAACAATTCAAACTAAAGGGCAGGCACCCATAAGTCTCTCCTCTTTCCTTGACTAATTGTTGACAGCAAAATCTTATAGAAGCCTAGTGCAGGTAGGTAACCAGAGATGGGAATGAATGATTGCAATGGTCATGTCAAGTACAGATGATTACATTTTGCAGCCATTTATGGTTTTTGAGCATAAACATAGATACTTAGGAAGGCATGTTGATGCCATGTCAATTTACTAGAATAATGTTGTCCACCAGGACCTGTTGCCTGCTATCAGGGCCTAAACTGTTAGCAACACTTACACTAGAAGACATGGGGCCCCTTACTTTAGAGGGCCTCAAAACCAATCAGAGAGCTGTTAGTTAACCCCAGTGAAGTTGCTATTGCACAGGTGGGCCTATAATGCCTAGCAGATTGGCCTTCTGTTTCTGGTTCTTCTACTGTGGATATTTCCTATGACCAAGGAAGAGTATTGTTTTAGTTGTTTCTAATAACCATAACCAAAAAGAACACAGTGAGGTAAGTGTTTATTTGGATTACACATCTGGACCACAGTCCTTCACTAAAGAAAACCAAGACAAAACTCAGGTAGTACAAGAACCAGGAGGTCATAAGTGAAGCAGAGATCTTGGAGAATGCTGCTTACTGGCTTGCTTCCCCAGCTCAAACTCAGCCAGCTTTCTTAGGCAACCCAAGAAAATGCCCTGATGAAGACATTTTCTCAACTGAGATTCTCTCTTCCAAGATAACCATGGCTTAGGTCAAGTTGATAAAAAAACAAAACAAAACAAAACAAAACAAAACAAACAAAAACCTAACCAGGACAGATGTCCTCAACAATACTATCATATTCTCTAGTTCTTGCATGCAAGTCAAAGAATTGACAAGAGCCTGCATTGTTTTGAGGGCTTCTGGGATTTCTGTGAACAAGTCCTTGGGACTGGGGAAAATGTTCAGTAACTCCTTGTTTCTAGGAGCAGTGCCATTAAACAATGAAAGGAGTTTTCACCTATTTTTATTTAGGATACAAGATCAAAGGTTTCCATAGAGATTTTTAATGTCTTTATCCTGGTTATTCCTCCCTACAATCCCGCCACTTACTTCCTCATCCCTATATTCCCTCCTTGCTTAATAATTTCCAACCAAAGTAACTCCTTTTTTATTAGCTGTTTTCTTTATTTACATGTCATACAATATCTTCTTTCCCAGGTTACCCTCCAAAAAATAAAAATAAAAATAAAAAAACAAAAACAAACCCCTGTTCTTTCCCCACCATCCCCTACTCACCACACCACCCCCTCCTGCTTACTGGCCCTGGCATTCCCCTACACTGGGGCATAGAAACTCCACAGGGCCAGGGGCCTCTCCTCCCATTGATGACCAACTTGGCCATCCTCTGCTATACATATGCTGCTGGAAGCATGAGCCCCACCATGTGTACTCTTTGGTTGGTGGTTTAGTCCCTGGGAGCTCTGAGGGTACTAGGTAGTTCATATTGTTGTTCATCCTAAGGGACTGCAAACCCTTCAGCTCCTTGGGTCCTTTCTCTAGCTCCTTCATTGGGGACCTTGTGCTCAGTCCAATGGATGGCTGTGAGCCTCTACTTCTGTATTAGTTGGGTACTGTCAGAGCCTCTCAGGAGACAGCTATATCAGGCTCCTGTCATCCAGCACTTGTTGGCATCCACAACAGTGTCTAGTTACCCACATCCTGCTATTGGCTTCCATAGGTATGGCATGTCTATAGAGATAGGATCCATATATGAATGAATATGTAGTGTTTGTCCTTCAGAATAATATTTTCTAGGTATATCCATTTCACAGCAAATGCCATATTTTATTTTTACTTATAGCCAAATAAAATTCTATTATATAATATGTGCCATCAATCAGTTGATGAACTCTTAGGCTGAATCTGCTTTTAACATATTATAAATAGAGCAACCATGAGCATAGATGTGTAGATATCTTGTACTATAATAGAGAGTCATCTGTGTAGATGCCCAGAAGCTAAGAAGGCAATTTTGATTTTAGTTATTGGAAAACTTCCAGACTGATTTCCTAAGTAGCTTCACTAGTTACATTCCCACTAAAACTATAAAATGTCCTTTCCAGTGATTGTTGTTACTGGTATGCTTGATGATGCCATTTCGACTTGGGTGACAGAATATTAAAGTGTTTTTCATCTGTGTTCTCCTGATGGTTAAGGATGCAGAACACGTTGGAAAGTGTTCTCTGGCTTGTGCATTTTTTTTCCTTTTGAGATGTACTTATTTCTGTAGCTCATTTTTAATTGGGTTGTTTGCTTTCTTGGAGATTTTTTTTTCTCTACGCTAGGCACAAATTCTCTTTCATATGTAGCTAGCAAAGATATTCACCCATTTTGTATGCTGCCTCTTCATGTGATTGATAGTTTCCTTTATCATAGCTTTTAACAAATTCCATAAAGTTCTATTTGTCAAATTGCTTTTTCATTTCCTGTGTTACTAGAGTCATATTCAGAAAACCACTATCTATACATGTATGCTTAATATTATATAATGATTCTGGCAAAAAAATAGGTACATATATTAGTCTAATAGAAGACTCACATATTAGTTCACACATCTTCAGGTACTTCATTTTTGACAAAGATACCAAAAATACACATTAGATAAATAACAGCATCTTCTACCAATGGTGCTGGGAAACCTGGGTATCAGTGGACAGATGTATGAAGCTAGATCCCTCTCTCACCTTGCACAAAACTCAGATTCAAATGAATCAAAGACCTGTATAAAATACTTCTCTCATCATTTAAATAAATTTAAAATATATTTGAACTCTTTTACTAAAAACACTCAGAAGGCCTTAGTTGATTTAGTCAGTTATAGTTTTTAAATAGTTTTAATTTGTAGAAATCATGATTGCTTTCCTTGTGCTTGTAACAATAGTAGTTACAAGGACTTAAGAGGTGAATAGCATACATAAGGACTATTTTTCTTCCATTTTAAATAATTTTATTTATTGGGGCTGGTCTTTGAGAGGACTTGAGTTTGATTCCCAGCACCCAAATAGTATTGCTTTACCACCTGTTACTTCAGTTCTAGGGCAATCACCATCCTCTTCTGCCCTCCATGGGTACCATGCCGGCACATAGTACACATACGTATATGCAAGTAAAACACCCATGCAATAAACATAAATGCATCTTTAAAGATTTATTCATTATTTTTGTGTGATGTATGTATGTACACATGTATTCATGTCACAGTACATATGTGGAGGTAAGAAAGCAAATTCAGGGTGTTGTTTCCCTCCTTCTACCAAAGATCGCAGAAATGGAAGTCATCTTCTTAGGCTTGTCCAGCAGGCACTCTTACTCCTGAGCCATCTTCCCAGCACTCATTCTAAATGTTATTTTCATTAACATTAATTTATATGTAACTAGTCACATGGTGTTAGTGGCTACTATATTGGGCAAAACAAATATGGAATTTTCTACATATTAAAACATTTTGTTTTGTTTTGTTTTGTTTTTTGGAAACAATTTTCTCAATAACCCTAGCCAAATTTTGAGAAAAAATCTTTCTACATGTGGTTTCATGTTCATGGTTTTGTTGTTGTATTAGGTTTTTGTTTTTTTGCTTTGTTTTGTTTTGTTTCAGTTTGCTTTATGAAAAACAGTTGGGTGGATAGGGAGGGGGAGAGGATCTGGAGAGACTTAGGGTAGGGGGAGAATATGATCAAAATGTATTTGAATTTGAAAGTTATTTTTAAATAATGAAAATAATGAAAAATACAAATATATATATATATATACATATATACACACACATATATGTATATATATATATATATATCCAATAATTTCTCAGCTCCTTTATTGTAACATGAAAACAAGTCAGCTCCAAATCTCAAAAATCCATTGTTCATCTTACAAAATAGTAATATGATCCAGTAAAAGCTCACTAGAACATTTTTTAACATACTCTATCATTCGTTATCTCTTTGGAAGTAAAAATTTACCTTCTTTGCATATAAAATATATCATGAATTAAAGAGCATTTAGCCACAAAATACAAACAAACATGCCAAGTGAGACCAAGTAGATATAGTTAAGTAGCTTTCTTGTTTTTTGTATTTTCCATAAAATAAATACATTTTGCAACTGTTGTAGGATTGGAGATCTTTATAAATGTGTAGTCTAGTATGGTGAATATGAGGACTTAAACAATTAGGAACAGGTGTGTACAACTGTATTTTATGGTAATATGCTAAGCTATGAAAGGAAATACCTAGATGAAAGCCATTGTTTATATATTAACTAGGGCCTACGCAGAAAAAAAGAATTTTCAAATCTGCTTCACATTTAAAAAACTGCAAATGTCATAGAAATATATTTGGAAAATTATATTTTCATTACTTTTATATTTGTATTATATACTGTATACAGTGTAATTGATGATAAAGGGAAGAATTATCTAGTAAATGACGCAGTATCACTTTTCACTTCTAGTTTTTGTACTTGTTAATGATAATGTACTATCTACATCAGTGTGTGGCTGCCACACTGGCCACAATATTCTTGGATTTTTGTATTGACTATGATGGTTAGGTATCTCTCAAAGATTCATCATGTGGTAAAACTTTTTATTGGGCAATATAGTGCAATTAAAACATTTAAGAAATGAGACCTAAGGAAAAGCATTATTGGGGATATTCTCTTGAAGGTTATTGGCACCCTATGTAGTAGTTCATCTTTCTGTGATTCTTAGATCTTTATAAAGCAGTGTTTTGCACTATCATTCACTCACACTACTAGTGCTGCAATATCACAGGCTCGCAGGAAAAGGGGAAAATTAATCGTGAACAGAAACCTCTAGAAACTGTGAGAAGTTATAAACCTTCCTTATTTTTTAGATGATTGCCTCAGGTATTTTATTACAATATTGTAACAATAGCACATCTATCTGTAGGATGAATTTTGATCACACAATAAACCCACTCACACAGCAACTTAACTTAGTCATTAAACTGGGAAAATATATCAGTCTTTCCCTGTTCCAGTACTAAACAAGTAAAGTTTTTAAATTCTGCTAGTTTTGCTGAAATATTCTGTCATTGAATATATTTTATAATATATATTTATATATTTTGTTGTACTTTGAGATTTTGTTGTACATTTCCTCCTTTTTCTTTCTCTCCATAATACATACCATGTATACCATTTCATCATCATTTAAATTTCTGGCATCTTTTAAAAATTATTACATATATTTATATGCACATACACATATTCTTAAATATACATGATACAATGTGTTTAGACCCCATAGTGTTATTTGCATGTATATATTTTCAGGGCTGATAACTTGGTGCTGAACAACTTATAGTTGAATTCACAAGCCTGATATTTCAGAAATGTTAGTGTAAAGGAGGCAAAGTAGGATTTCTGTAACACAAGTTCATTGAATGCTGCTTGCTAAGATTTGAAATTCAGTTTGTGTATATCACACTGATATGGATACTGGACATTGGATCCAGACAACTCTCTGTTATAGAGCATGATCAGAGCAGCTAGTTACAGGATTTTATACATAAACAAAGAAAGAATATCTTCTGCCTTCTTTAATCATTTCTTTGTGAGTTGCAGATTATTCATATATAGAAATGAAAGGGTTGATTGTCAATCACATTTTTAGGGATTAACAGTCTAAAAGTTTAGGTAATGAATTGGAGCAATGGTTCAGTAGTTAAGAGATCTTGCTCTTCTTCCAGAGAACACATGTCCAACTCTCAGCACCCACATGCAGCCCACAACCAGTTGTAACTCCAGTTCTGTAATGGTCTCTATGTATGGCGAAGAGAAATTTCCTTGATGGGAAGTAAAGACTATACTTATTTGAAGGTACAAGGACAAATGAATGTATAAATAAAATGTGATAAATATCTTTAAATATATATTTATATATTATTGTTGATATCCATGATCATGCTGGATTGGTTGATCAAAGAAGAGAGAGCCACTGCAGGATGAATTTAGGCTTCAGCCTCTGATCACTGACAGCTTCCTAGAAGCTTTTTATTGTTATATTAAAAAGCACCTTTATCAAGTCAATTTCTGCACACCAAAACTTCTTATCTGATCTAAGGGTTATCTTGAAAGACTCATCACCTAAGCAATTCTCAATCATACAAGACTTCCTGGTTTGCCAGGCATGTCTTAGGACTAAGTTATGCAAAGGCTCTGAGACTTCTTCAAATAAATAAGCCTAATAAAATGTCAGATAACAATCACTGACAAAAGGCTTCAAAGCTTTGGTGTCATCACTCTAGATTCTTGCTAAATTTCTGCTACATATTATATATTACATATATAATACTATATCTTATAAATTATATGTATTTAAATATATATAAAATAAAGAAATACAATGGTAATTCTTTAGCCATGTAGGAAAATAAAATTAGGCCATTTGCATGAGAATAGTAGGATGTGGAAATCATCATCCTAGGCTAAATAAATCATGTTCAGGAAGATAATTTTGCATGTATTTTATCTTAGATAGAACCAAGGTGATAGGTATGTCAAAAACATATACATATGGCATGAAAATAGAAAGAGGTCTATGTGAGAAGAGGCAGAGGATTAGCAAAGTGTGGGATGGGATATTTAAGATAGTTACTGGGAGCCAATCTGTCCAATGTACATGATATACATCAGCAGAAATCTCTTTAGGAATGTCCATTGCTTTATACAACAAATGCACATTCATACAACTTGAAAATCAGTTAGCTATAAATATTCAGAGGTAATTCTTTGCACTCCATTCTGATTCAGTCTTACGTGGGTTTGCTCTTGTACATTGATTACAGTAGCTACACACATTCCACTGAAAGTATGTGGTAGTTAGAGGGCAACCTGAAGGAGTCAGTTTTATCCTTCCGCCATGTGTGTTCTGTTGACTAAACTCTGGTCATCAAGCTTAGTGACAAGAGCTCTTACCAGTCCCCACCATATCACCAGCTATTTTGTCTTATATTTAAAAATCAGGCGGTGTTGTGCTTCCAGTTTTGTTCATCTTGCTTAAAATTGTTTAAGCCACTTGATGTTCTTTTGTGGTCCTATAGAAGTACAAAATTACAAGATTTAAAAAAAAAACATGAGGAATATTAATGGTCTTTAAAAATAATTTGTGGCTCAATAGGAGGAGAAGAGCTCGGCCCTGTGAAGGTTCTGTACTCCAGTGTGGGGGAATGCCAGGGCCAATAAGTGGGAGAGGGTGGGGTGGCAGGCATGGGGAGGGGGGAGGCAACAGGGGTTTGTTTTGGTTGTTTTTGTTTGTTTCTTTGTTTTTTGGAGGGGAAACTGGGAATGGAGAAATTTACATTTAAATAAAGAAAATATCTAATAATAAAAAAAAGAAAACCCAATAAAAAATGGAAAAAAAATAATTTGTGGCAATGATGCAAGTATTGTTTCAAGTTTTAAAGCATAATCTGATAAATATAGTTCATGATAATCTATTGTATGCACTTCGAATGTCTAGAAAAGGAGAGTGCAAAGATTTCAGAAAAAAATCATGATAAGAAACAAAATCCTTACCGATCCTGATTTGGATAGTATATCTAGCATATGGGCCCTGCCTATTACATGCTATATCTCATAAATGTATTCAATGAAACTGATAATTTTGAAAGTTGAAAGACTGATATTTTTGAATACCTTCCTGTGGTTTGGATGATGAAGTATTGGCATAACAGTAGGCATAGAAATAAATACAATAAAATTGGTAATTTTGAACTAACTAGTACCCTCAGAGCTCCTAGGGACTAAAATACCAACCAAAGTGTACACATGGTGGGACCCATGGCTCCAGCTGCATATGTGTAGCAGAGGATGGCCTAGTTGGTCATCAATGGGAGGAGAGGCCCTTGGCCCTGTGAAGGTTCTATGCCCCAGTGTAGGGGAAGGCCAGGGCCAGAAAGCAGGAGTGGGTGGGTTGGTGAGCAGGGATAGGGGAGAGGGGAGGGAACAGGGTTTTTTTTTTGTTTTTTATTTTATTTTATTTTATTTTATTTTATTTCATTTTTTTTTATTTTTTCAGAGGAGAAACTGGGAAAGGAGATATCATATAACATGGAAATAAAGAAAATGTCTAATAAAAATTGGTAATTTTAAAACAAGTCTTCACATTTGCCATCAATTGATATTTATAAGGGTGCCAATGAGATTTGGTATGAGAAATAGACCTGAAGAAGCATTATTTGTCCATATCAAAAAACCAGAGATTTACTTTTATTTGTCTGTATTCTCTGTATGTATTTGTACTTGCACTGATATATGTCTGTGAGTGTATGTCACATATGTGTGGATGTCCACAGAGGCCAGAAGAGGATGCTGGGTATTCTAGAGCTGGACTTACACTCAGTTAGCCACTTGGTTGTGGACGATGGGAAACAAATTTGGGTCTTCAGGAAGAACATCAAGTCTGCATATGCAAAAATAAATTAGACATCTATCTCATATCATATTCAAATTAACTTAGAATTTGTAAACAATCTAAACATAAGAGCTAAAAGACAATTTTTAGTAGATTACAGTTACACATTTTCTTGGCTTATGTAAATTACCCAATTATAAATTGACAGTCTCTGAATAAATTTTTAGTAAGTAATATGTACAAATTAACAATAAATGCATGAATAGATACTCATCATCAATAGTTATCTGAGAAATGAGAACTGGAACTATAATGAGGAACTATGCTGCTCACTCTAGGGTGGATAAATGAAAGAAAAAAGAAAACATTCTAGTGAGGACCATTTTAAATTGGAATTTTCTTGCACTGCTATTTGGAATGTACCATAGCACAGCTGCTTTAGAGAAACAGCTTGGGACTTGCTCCAAGAATTAACCACAGTGTTACCATAGGACTTGCAATTCTACTTGTAAGCGTAGAACAAGGAGAATTGGCTATAGTCCAATAATATTTTATTCAGGAATGTTTATAGCAAACTCAAGGTAGGCAAACTAAGGAACCAAAGCATCCATCAATCAATAGAAACACAAAATGTGGCATATTCTGATAATGAAATATCATATGCTATTAAGAACAGGAAATCTGATAAATGTTATAGCATGGATGACACTTGAAGACACTGCAGTATGTGAACATGCCAGTAACTTAAATATTTCATAATTCCACTCATATACAATTTCCAGAGTTTCCATAGTCAGAAAATAAATCGATAATTTTCTAGGGCAGCAGTATAGAGTAAGATTTGAGAAGAAATGATGGATGAAAGCTCATGAGTGCAGAGCTTTGTTTTGGAGATGATGAAAATGTTCTACAATTTTGTTAACAACTACACTATGACTATACAGAAAAGAACGTTAACTTTAAGTGGATGTATTCTATACTATATTAACTGCATCCTAATAAAACCGATTTCAGAAAAAATGATTACAAATATCCAGGAACCTTTTACTTTTATATTTCATGTTCCATCCCATTTATAATATTTATTTTTATGTTATGATTGTTTTACTGGCATAAATGTTTGTCTAACACATGCATGCATTGCCTACTGAGATCAAAAGAAGGTACAAGATCCCATGGAATGAAGTTACAGTTTGTTTTGAGCTACATCGTGAGTGTTGGGATCTGAACTCAGGTCCTTTGGAAAAGTAGCTGATGACTGCTGAGCAGTCTATCCAGTAGCCCACTATTTGATTTTAAAGCATTCTATTCAACATTCTCTCAATGTATCTGCTCATTATCCTTTGGAAACAGAGACTATACTGTTTTGTTGTTGTTGTTTGTTTTGTTTTTATCCTGAGATTTTTTCCATCCAGACTGCAAGTTCTGTGACTGGTTTATCTCTGTGTTTGCACCATTAAAATATACAATGTACTTAGAAAAAAGTATAGTGAGGATAATAGGGGAAGTTATAACCCTACATTAAAATCAGTCTTTGAGACAATTTGAATGAAAAGGTATACTTCAGCAGGCATTGGGCTCAGGATTTCACAAATCTTATTTAATTCTCACAACAGAAACCTCTCTGGTGGATACTATTATTCATATTTAGAAATAAATAATAAAATAATTCCCGAGACTCAAATAAATACCTGAGACTCAAATGATTAATACAGAATTTGCACTCAAATCTTGGGAATATATGTGATCTCCTAAACAATAAAAAAATTGATGTGATGATAAATAGACTCATTCTTGAAAGTTTTATGCTTGTTTTCCTCATCATGGATCTGAAAGACAACCATTTTAAAATAATAGGCAGTATTTGTAAAAGAATTTTATTTTTATAGAAAAACATTTATCATTTCAAAATTGCTTTAAATAATTTTATATTTATTTACATTAAAATCTTTGCATAAAGCTGAGATTATTTTAGGTGATATATAACAATTTCTTTTCCTTTTTATAATATTTTTATATTTTTACATTCTAGCCATTGCCCTCCCCACTCCCACAGTTCCTCACCCCGTTCCTCCTCCCCTGTCTCCCTGGGGCCTCAAGTCTCTAGAGGGTTTGGTGCAGCTTCTATCACTGAGACTAGACCAGGCAGTCCTCTGTTGTATATATGACAGGGGCCTTGGACCAGCTGCTGTATGCTGCCTGGTGGGTGGCTCAGCGTCTGAGAGATCTCAGGGGTCCAGGTTAGTTGAAACTGCTGGTCTTCCTATGGAGTCACCCTCCTCTTCAGCTTCTTCCAGCCTTTTCGTAATTAAACCACACAGGTTCTTGACTTCTATTATTGAAAACAATTACATGAAATTTGTGTTGTCTCTTTTAGAAATCCAAGATACATAGTCTCTTTTTTAGGTGTTATGCAGTGAAAGAAATTGTAACATGAATAAGATGAGGCATTTAATTAACACAACAGTTTTATAAAGTGTGCACCTTTTGCACATTCATTCACTCTTTCTACTCTTCAGTACCCTCAGGGAGTTGTTAATGGTAGCACAGAAAGCAAACAGAGATGACTGTATTTTAATGGACCCTACAATACATTCACATAACATATATTTATGTGGGCAGGTGAATGCTTGAATACACTCATATGAGTGTAATTTAGATCTGAGGGAGAGGAAAAAAGTTTTGGCCAATGACTGAAATACTTAATTTTATTACATTTCTGGACTGTGTGTGGTCAGAGAGAATTTCAACTTAACAAAGAAGAGTGTAAATTAGCAAGAATGAACTTATGAGATTTTGCTACTATTTTGCTGGTTTTACAAGAGACATCTCTAGTATTTTATTGTGTACCTGTGTATACCTGATATATTTTAGGTTTTTCTTTCACAGATATATTTTAGCTGTATTTATATGTGCTTTATGGATTTTTTTTCAGTCATGAAACTGAATTATTATCTAAGTTTCACAAGCCAATTGGCATATATTCAAAAAAATGGGAAAGGTTAAAAATGATTTTACAATTGATGCAAAACACATCAAAGGGGACCTAAGGTTATTATTTTGGGAGGCTATTACTATGAAGCAGAAACAGGAAACAATTCCATTCTGGCTTTTAGTTTCATCCTATCCTAGATGTTTTAAAACTACCCTCTCTGTTTTTCTATTTCTTTAAACTTATTTATTCTCTGGGTAGATGAACACTATTCACTAGATTTTGTACACTTGGTGCTTAATTATTGTCAGTCCTGAAGAGGCAAGAGTAAAAGAAATGTGGATATGCTAAATGTTCAAATAAAAACGAATCAAATTTCATTTGGAATTGTTTCTTTTGATTGGTTTATTCTTTTTATTAAAATTACTAGTAGTAACAGTAAGATTTGAGGAAAAAATTTGTTCCTGCTTAATATTCTTTTTAGGAAAATGTGATTCCTATACACAATGAGATTTTATTAAGCTGTAAATAAAAGCGAAATTATAAAGTTTGCAGGTAAATAGACAGAGCTAGATAGAAAACATTATACTGAGTGAGGTAAACCAGGCCCCAAAAGACAAATTTCACATTTTCCCACTCATATTTGAAACCTAACATTATTTATGTTTGTGTATTTAACTTGAAGTACCTGTGAATGTCAGGAAAAATAAAGGAGAAGAAAGATCTTAAGAGCATTGGGAATAGAAGAACATACGTGACATGAAGGAGAAAAGAGGAATAATGAAGGAGGAAGTTGACATGGGGTGAGGTATGGGATAGTAAGAAAGAGGAAAAACAAGAGGTAGAATAATTAATAAGGATGTTTGAAAAAGTCACATGCAGCCCTACTATATTATTTATATGTATATTTACAGAACAATCTGATTGGAGTTACCCTACATTGGGGATAATGATCCTCATAGAACCTATAAATAGTCAAATAAAAAGCTTTATGTAGAGCTTAAGAGATGATTCAGCAGCTATGAGCTCTTAATGCAATTGTAGAGGACCTCGGTTCAGATCCTATTACCCACATTGGATGGGTTACTACAAATCTCCTAACTCTAGGAGATGGACACTTTCTTCTGGCTTATGCAGGCAACTTGTACACACATACACACACATCCCCCCACACACATGCACACACATACCATATATATATATATATATATATATATACACACATATATATATAATACGTATATAAAATACATATATATGTGTGTATATATGCACATATATGTATATAAAGGAAGTTCAATGTCAGATGTGGCCTATCTCCCCTTGAGTTGTTGGTCAGGAATATTCCAAATCTACTCCCTCCTACAAAATATACAGGTTATAGATGTTGCTCTTGGTTGCACACAAGAACCTGGTGGTCTGACCCTGTTGCTAAAGACATCACATGCGTTGGTTTCAGTATATAGAGAATCCAATTTGGTACTGGATAAGAAGCTTCTTTCCTGCCAGCTAGATATCATAGGGTGCTTTCCAGGCTGATAGAGCAAAGAAATCAACAGTCATACCAGATGTTAATTCTGAGAGTTACAAATACCTGCTGAGCCTAGAATTGTCTATGGTTGCAAGAGTAGCATGAATGTTATGGGATTAGCCAACCATTTTCTGACTGAATTTAAGGAGGAAATGCATAACCAGTATCATAAAACTGGTCAAGCACTCATGGCTGGGAGCTTATAGACCCTAGAGGTGAACCTAGTATTATTTTTTTGTAAATGGACAGAGCATTTAACTGTCCTCTAAATTTATATCTCTATACTCATAGATTAGTGGAGCTCTCAGACCTCATCAGAGAAGTTTCTGTGTTCAGTGTCTGGCAGTAAAGGAAGTTAATACTGAAAACTGCAACTTTTTCCAGTACATAAAACAAGTATCTATGGAGTGCTCAGCTATAAATAAGATATCTCCATCATACTCCCTTTCCCAAAGCTCAAATATCATCATGGAGAAGAGAGCAGAAAGATTCCAAGATACAGAGAACTGGGGAGAAACAGGGTTTTTTGGACATGACACACAATTATACTCATGGATTCATGGTAACAGTGATGGCCTGCACAAAACCAGCACAAGTTCAAGCCAGAGTGAAGGAGGAGGGACTCATGAACTCCCACTACTAGCTGAGGTAGTATTGACAATTGATGGTTTTTGAGGAAGTAAAATTCAGTTTTATCTAAATATGTGGCACCTGGTGGGTCAACCCTGCTACAGTATGTGGCCCTATATACCTCAGTTCATGGACAGTACAGATTCTATCTAGCTAGGTTACTGAATATAACAAAAATAGGTATAAACTTAAGAGGGGTTAGGATAGATCTAGAATTATGATTAGTAGTAGTAAATATTATCAAAATAAATGTATGCATGTATGAAATTATCAAAGAATTAAGAAAATAGTTTTAAATTCTTTTCATGAGGAGACAGAGGTATCACAGGGTAATCAGAATGGTTATAGAAGTAAAAATAGTTGACTAGTTTTAACTGAAATGCCAGTACACCTTCTTTTTTCTCAGACATTTCTTTTTTAGTGTGTTATACTCTCAGGTAGATATTTTTAAAGGCTATTAAGGTACTTGGTTACAACATAAGGATTCCAGAATCTGTGAGGGAAAAAACAATGTTACTATGTTTGGTCTTTAGCATAAGATATATAGTAAAGTATATTAGATAAATTATATTAGATACTCTATTTATCCAAAAAGATTCTAATGCATATGACTAGAACTGTTCTTTATACTTAGTTTTAAAATATTCAAGTTTAAGTTTTATCCTCATGGTCAATCTAGAAGAAAGTGAGCATATATGAAATAAGTAAATAAGGCAATTTTAGAATGTGATAAAAATATATAATTAAAACAGGATGGTGTCTCTGGGTGTGGGCAGGTGGAGGGAGGCTGGAGCACAAGATCCACTCCCTGGTGCAAATGTTTATCTGGCATCAATGGGAAGAGATGCTCTTGGTCCTGTGGAGGCTTGCTGCCCCAATGTAGGGGGATGCTGCAGCAGTAAGGAGAGAGTGGGTGGAGGAGTGCCCTCATAGAGGCAAAGAGGAGAGGGTATGGGAGTTTGTGGAGGGAAAATATCATTTGAAATGTAAATGAATAAAATGATTAACAAAAAACAAAACAAACAAAAACCAGGATGCTGAACAATGACTTGGAAATTGGCAATATTAATTGTCTCCAAAAGTTAGGGATAACTCAATCAAGTATTTGAATAAGATACTTAGAAAAATACTTTATACATAGAAAATATCAGAGAAAGAACTTTCTGAATGGAGAGAAAAGTAGCTATAAAATGGGGGATGTCATGTTCAAAGAAGGGAACTTACCATGGCTGAAAGGTTGATGAAGTAAAGGAAACATGTTAGATTTATAGGATTTAGGCAGTAATTCAGCTGCATTGCCAATTCAGTTGGTAACACACACTGGAAGATGTTCTCCATGGGTATAATGTGGAATGTTGCACAGATACTGGTTTTTAGGAAGACAAATTTGAATCAAGAAAGAGTGGAATCTGATTGAAGTTCAAGATAGACATAATAATGTCTTAGTCTAGGTTGATGTCAGCAGGAAGCAAAGTAAGTGGACAAGTAGATCAACAAACTTGCCAATAGATTGAAAATGGGATCTAAATAAAATAAATAAAATATGACACTGAGTAATGTCTTGAAGAATTAATGAAATGAAGATCACAGAAGGAGGAATAGTTGTGGGAGTGTTTGTGCAGAGGGATGAAAACTTTTGGTTTTGACACTTTGTTGGAGATGCCTTTTAGACTTACAAATGGAAGTGGTGAATAGGTATTTGGGTATGTGAATTTGGTTCTCTAGGGATACATATAGGCTGGAAATATTTGTTAGTTATGGTGATGTATGTGTTATTTTAAGTCACACTACTAAACCTTAAACTTGTAGTACAGTTACAAAGGAAACAAACACGTATTAACAAACCCTTAGATTCTACAACATTTAGAGGTCTGTTAGTAAAGAAGCTATTGAAACAAAATAGTGATAAATCACAGTAATAGGAAAAAAGCCATGATAGTGTAATGCCTTGATAGCAAAGGGCTGAAAATAAATTTCAATGGGAAATTACCCACTGTATTAAACTGTATTGGAAAAAGCATGTGAAATGAGGTCAGGGGATTCACTATTGGTTTGCACTTGGTAATATGAAAGTGGTTGATAACATTAACAAGCACAGTTTTAGCCAAGTGGCAGAGGCAGAAACAAACAGGATATGGATGCAAAAGTGAAAGAAAGATGCGATAATTGTGACAATGATGATAGACAGCCTTTAAAGTTATTTTACAGAAATAAGAAGCAGAGACATGAAGCAGTAATGTAGGAGATGAGAGAGTTTCTGTTTCATATGCATCTTTGTATTAGTAAGTATGATGTAATGAACAGTAAGTTATTACTGTAAGAGTGTTCATAACTGGGCACTAATCCTTCGAGTGGTAAGAAGAAGTCTAATCTTGGGGTGCCTTGTAAGGAGTGGATCATTGACATCAGCTTATACATTTTATTCATATTAAAGTATTAAAGACACTGATATTTTGACAAATTTAGTAGTCAGGAAAGAAACAGTCCTCTCTTTTACAATTCAACAAGCAGGACATTTTTCTTTTTCTTTATGTAGACATTTTAATTAGAATATAATTATATCACTTCCCCCTGTAGGCTTAGATTTTTCAAAAACTACTTTAATAAAGGGTCCTCAAGTACCTCAAACTCCCTTTGATCCTACCGTCTAAAGAAGGGAAGAAAAGATGGTAAGTAGGGAAAAGGGGTGTGGACCTGTTTAGAGTAGTTCTTTGGGGGTGATTCCAATCTCCATTCAGGTCAGGATACCAGCAATCCAGTTCAGTAGTGTCAGGATACCAAACTTGAATCAGCAACAACACCACAATTGAGCAGAAGCCTCTGCCAAATCAGCACGAGTCAGCAGGAGCCACCAGGAGCAGCTAGAATGCCAGGAGTTTTCTGCAATTCCTATCTCAATGAAGTGAAGATCAGCAAAGTTGGGGTGCACTGCAAGTAATCCAAGTACATGGTCACTTTCTTTTTTACTTTCCTATTTATGCTCTCTCTAATCAAGACATCACTTGAGTCTGTATCACATGACACAACTAGAAATTTCCCCTTCATCCCCCTTTCCATTTCCTACTCCCATTCCTTCTAAATCCCTCCAACTCCCTCTATGTCCCCTTCACTCCCAATTGACTATACTCACACACATACACACACACACACACACACACATACACACACAGAGAGAGGCGGGGAGAGGGAGA
>NC_045030.1:111500592-111506873 GCF_008632895.1 Mastomys coucha
AGAGAGAGAGAGAGAGAGAAAGAGAGAGTTTGTTTTTTGTTGCCATTGTTCGTGTATATATCAGTTTTCAGGGATCACCACTTTTATTGGACAATTAGGGGGTTCATCCCTGGGATAGATTGACTCTCATCTCAGTTGCCTATAGTTTCTTGTCCAGGTATATAACTCCATGAGCTTTTCCTCCTACCACATTAGCATGTCCCACTGATGTTGCCATTCTTCAGATCCTGTTTATACAGCTATTTCTATGACAGAGTGTTTCACAGATTTCCTGGTAGTCTAGTTCTTAAAATCTTCCTAACCCTTTTCTGAGAAGGTGCCTAAGCTATAGATACAGGAGCTGTTGTGTAGATGTATCCATTGGTTCTGGACTCCTGCAACCCATACAATAAAGCTCTATATTTTCTCCAGCTCTATATTTTCTCTATATCTTCTCTGATGGTCTCCATTTGTGTTATTTCTTTCTCTCTTCCCTCCCTTTCCTTCTGTATTGACCTTCCTTCCCCTTCTCATTTGGAGCCTATTTTCCCATTTTTCCTTTTCTGCTTTCTGCCAGCTTCCTTCTGTTATTCCCTTCATAGTTCCTTATACAGTAGTGGTTTCCATGGTTGCTCCATGTTGTATACAGGACATCTGAAGACATAGAACTAGGAAAAGCAAGTGAGAGAACATGTAGTATTTATCTTTCTGGGTCTGTGGTATTTATCTTACCTCACCCATTATAATATTTTTAAAAAATGAGGTTATTATCTGAGAATAAAGATCACGGAGAAGGATTTGGAACCCTTAGATTATGAGAACATAAGACAATTGTAGTATAGGTTGAATAGTGCTTTAGTGGTTTTTTTCTTTTCAATCATGAATTTTAAAAGATTAACTATCTCTGAGAAATTCAGAGTTTGTTCTCCACGATGCAGTGTTCTTCTGGTTCCAGGTAATATTTTCATAGAGATGGCTTGTATTATATAAAAGTTGGGGAAATGTCATTGACATTCAGGAAGAGAAAGTACAGAGAGCTTCCCTGTCTGTGACTTTCCAAAGACAGGCTCTTAGGCTTTGCTAGTTATATTGGATGTACCTCCACATCCTAATGCATATGACTATTTGGTTATTCTTCATAATATTATCATGAATTTCACTTAAAATTTTTCTTCTGTATTTATGAAAGAAACTCAGATGGTGTTTATGCTCTTTGATTATTTATTTAATGTCTAATCTGGGACCTCCTATACCCTTGTACCTCCGAAGGATTCCTCCACATGGCTTTCTCTTTATTATTTAAAATGGATGAGTTAGGCTACAAATTGCTTCATGGTATATTGGACAAATGTGCTCTCTACTCTCTCTGCATCAACATGAATGTAAAACAATGAATCCCTATTGTTGAATAAGATATCTCCAATTTTTATGAAACATTATATAAACAAAATGTTTTTCATGGAGAAAGTAAACACACATGGATCATGATATATATTTCACAGCATCTAACCATCTCTATGTTAAAGTAAGTACATGTGGAGTTTTATAGACTATCTGAAGCATCTCATTGACAAATTAAATGGATCAAAGTGGCTGTTTAAAGTTACCCTTAATTTTTAAATTGCTGTCTGTCTGAATGGTCACAACCCAGGGTTGTACTTGCACTCATGGTTAAAGTGCCTAAAATAGTAGGCTCTATGTAGACTTAGATCTACTATACATGCTTCACATCTGTACTAAAATGTGAATTTCTTGCTACAAACCCAAACGGTTAGAAGTTAGCCCTTCTAAATTTATTTGAGGTATTTTAGTCTTTCAGTTGCATGGATTAAAATTACACAATAGTATACTATAGCTGTCTGATGCTGTGGTTCTGTATTCAACCTAAATTTTCTCTCCCAGAATTATTTTGTCATAAAACTGTTGTATCTATGAAGTTTTTCCACATTATAACAGTTGAAAGACGGGCTTAAATTTAATTTTTGGTTAAAAGTGTTAATGCTTAGATTGTGTCTGAAATGTAGCTCCCATTTACACAGGTGCAGAATGCCATTCTGTATCAGTAGATAGGTGAGAGATGATAGTTGGCAGATAGCTCAATTAATAGATCCTTGCAAAGTTCCTGTTATTTTTGCTTGCTTTAGTGCCTATGACATTTTGTAGGAAGTGGTTTAGCAGTATCATAATACTTATATATTAGCATGGAGATGCAATGTGAGTTATTATACAATACATTTCACATTTCCTTAAAGTCATAACTAACCACTTTCTCTCCCTCTTAAAAAAAAATCCCTGTGCAGAATCCATGGAGCTTATCCCACCCAGAAGCCCTTCCCGGAACTTCTTTTTCTCCATCACAATTATCCAGAACAAATTCCAAGTAAGCCATCTTATCCTATAAAAGAGAAGCGCAAAGCACAAATACTGAAAAAGAAAGACAAAAATATCTTATTTAGAAAGAATTGCTTTGAACAGTTTAAACTCATTTATTTGGGTTTCTTGTTGTTTTGTTTGTTTGATTTTTGAATAGTATGCAAATTTGCAGAGAGAAACAGGCATAGTTAATGATAACACTGTTTCCAACTGTAAATATCTACATAATGATATTTCTGACAGCATAAAATATAGCTCTTTAGCATATTCGATGAGGAAAAACTCAGAAGTGACCAAAATTAAACTGTAGAACATTATTAGATGCTGTGCATCCCCTTTTATCTAAGTATCACAACTTCTTAGGCATTCTGAGAAAGAACATAGTGACTATTCCCTATCAAGTTCTTAGGTTTGGTAATATAACTAAAAGAAAAATGTTTTTAGTACTTTCTGTCTTATGACTACACCATTATCTCATTATGCTTCTTGTTTCAGTCTAATGACTTCTGCATAACTTCATCTGTTTAATATAAAATATAATCATAATAATCTATAATATAATACTTTAGCATTATATATTTTATATATACTTTAACAATGTATGTATATCTTGTATTTTGAAGTATTGTTTTTATTCTTAAAATAGATTTATTGCTCATGAACAAAGAGAAGATAGTCTTTACAACTCTCCATATCATAACTGGAATGCCTCTCCAGGACCAAGTAATCCTGCTGTAAACTATGGAAACAGTCATTTGTCAGCCACATATGCGAAGCCAAACTTTGTATGTAGAAAACACTTCAATTTCTGTTTAGGGTTATCATCATTATAATTCCAGTACAGATAACATAGTGAATACCAGAATTCATTGTGCTAAAATGACATAATAAAAACAGTATGAATTGAAGCTTAAAAGGTTATATAAATTACTATAACTACTATTTCAGTTTGTATAATGGGATTAGGAAATGAGAAACAAAGGTAAAGAATACATGATATAGAATAGGTATTAATGCATATATAAGTACATGTAACATGTTTTTGTATTCATTTGTATATTATAATTTATGTATAAAATATGTAAATTGGCAATTATTAGAAAGGAGATTTGAAACCAATGAAAACTGATTAAATGCAAGGAGACTTACTCAGGGATGTATTAACATTCATCCTGTACAGTAACAAAATGAACTTTGATAGTATTCCAAAACTACTCATTTTTCTTAAATACATATTATCCAGCAATGCTTGCTTCTTTTAGTAAATAGATTCTGAGTTGTACAGTATCAAAACCAGTTTAGAGGAATTATAGTACAAGTATTTAGTGGTTATTTAAAAGCAGCTAAAATTCATGTACTAAAAGAAATACTTTATTGGTTTAAAAGTTATGGACTTACTATGGTAATTAAACATTTTACTGAAATAACATAATAGATGCTTAATTTTCTAATTCAATATCATATCTAAGCAAGCTTAAATATGTTATCAAATGCCATGTAATTACTCTGACATTTTTAACTTCCTTGCAGGATTTTTCCACATCCAGGGTTCCACAAGCACCATATCCTTCAAAAGAAAAGAAATTCTCGGTTTATGAAGGATCAGAAATCCCTTATAAAATTGGTCGTGCAAACATGATATCCAACTATTAATATGCCCATGGGAAAAAAAGGTGTGTAAGCCTACATACACCAATCTTGTTATATGCCAAGGAAACAGTATAAATATGATTTCCATGCTATGCATACTTTGTTTTTCTTATAATCATGATAATTGTTTTCTTTATGTCTTGGATTTTTTTCTTTGCTGGCCCCTCCTGATGACCATAATGCAAAACTTTTATTTCTTCTATCCAATTCCATTAATTCATCAGATGCAAATATTCATTATCTCCAAAATTTGGCACAATACCTGGGTATTTATTCATGGAATTCTTTATTAAGATCAGTTAAATGAAAAGAAGATCATTTGCAAACTGTGTATAATAAAAATAACGATGAATAAAGGCATCTACTGGCAATCCTGATGACCTGAGTTCAAACCTCAAGATTCATGGGGTAGAGAAAAAGTGGGAAGAAAATGGGGAGTAAGGAAGTGTTAACCCAAATAGAAGGTGTATAAAAATGTCATGTGAAAACTACGACCTTGTTAGGAGACGGGGGGAGAAAGGGAATCCTGGAGGACTGCATAATGCTCCTAAAAACTGTTTGTTTGGGGTTTTTTTTTTCATTTTTTTTCTGAGGAAATATAATTATTTTCTTCAGTTGTGTCCAGATTTTTATTTCCCCAACAACTATAAAGCCCGTTTTATCTGAGAATGACATGCTTTCTAAGGGTATCACTTTTCATAAATATTGAAAGTAAATTACCAATTTTTGTATTCTATGCTAGAGTTGAAGAAAAGCAAAAATCCCAGTGATGGCTATAGAATATCATCTTATAAGCTGTTGTCAGGGAGACTTCAGAGCTCTTCATCCCATGCAGGCTGTTAACATTCCTCTTGGTTACCCACCAGAAACTAGTTGATAAGAACCTGTTTCTGAAGACCCCACACACCTTTGTTTCATAATATAGAGAAAACAAGCTGAAAATGATTTAGAGACTTCTTTCCTGCTGCATAGTTGTCATAGTGTTGAAAGGTATTATATAGGATACTGGAGAAGTAAAAGTTTAAGTGGTCTATTTCATCTATGAACTCCATAAATTACAAAAAAAAAAAACAAAAAACAAAACAACAACAACAAAAAAGATAAGATGTGTCGACTGATGCACTAGTAGCACAACTGTTATGGGACTAAGAAACAAATCCCTGGTTTTATATGAGGCTTCATCCACAAGGAGTAATCCTTCCTTATACTATGAGCCCAGTGGAAAAAAAAAAAACCCATGGATGAGGATGACATAGGTTTTAGGAGTGAACTTATTAATATTTAGCTAAATTGTCATGACTCAAAACTGCATTCCAAATATCTATGTTTACATTTATAGACAAATGTTATTCTTATCCTTAACTAGAAAAGCTCTTTATAATAAAAGAGGGTGAATAGAGAGATACTTAAGTGTTCAAGGTGCAAGAACAAGTGATGGTTGAATTCTCAATCATGAACAGGTATTTATACACTCTCCTCTACGGCTTTGGAACTTTGTGGAAGAGGCAGAAAAAATGTAAGAACTGAATGACAGGGAGAAATAAAGTGAAAGACTGTCTTCTAGACAGGATGCAGACAATGTGATTATGGTCTCATTCCTGTTGTGGCTATATGCAATGGTCCTGAATAAGACCAGACCTGTAAACAAGAAATCATAAGTTAGGGACAGACTCATGTGCTTCTACTTCTCTCTGCTCAATAATTGGTTACTGAAGGGTTTTGGGGGTGGGGGTGGGGGACAATGTCTTCAGTTACATCAGTTTTACTGAAGAGATCATCAGGCTCAAATGGATAGCTCCTAACCCATAGTCACAAAAATGGCTCCAGTTAAGTCCAGCAAATCATAAGAAACAAATACACAAAGAGCCCAATGAGATAGTTTAGTGTAGAGACATTTTAATCCAGTAATATGACTGCTCTGGCAAGGGGTCACATACAAAGACCTTCTAGAACTGTGTGCTCTTGGTGACATATAGACACACCATTACTACACACTTTTAATACCTATGGCTGGAATACAGACATGCCCTTATCACACATCTTTAATTACG
This sequence comes from Mastomys coucha, assembly GCF_008632895.1. Taxonomy (NCBI): domain Eukaryota; kingdom Metazoa; phylum Chordata; class Mammalia; order Rodentia; family Muridae; genus Mastomys; species Mastomys coucha. The sequence continues at coordinate 111,506,646 of NC_045030.1, forward strand.
AAAAGTGAGGGTAAAGTTGGTTTGTAGGAGGAAGCAGCCATGTTTGAAAGTGGCATGTAATTGAAGTGCAGACAAAATGATGAATCAGAGATTTGACAGAATGAGCCAGAGATAGAATACACCCAACTCTCACAAGAATATCACAGGAAGGAGAGGCTACTTAAGAGAACAGCACAAAGGACAGAGGAGACTTAAGAGAGCAACACATACAGAGAGAGAGAGGGAGGG
>NC_045030.1:111506991-111514788 GCF_008632895.1 Mastomys coucha
ACTGGTGAAGACAACAGAGAATGACAAGGAGCAAGATTAGAAGGGATTATCAGAGTTAGTTTGAGGCCAAGAAGAGTAATTCAGTCAGAAGCCCAGAGAAGCCAGTTTGAATTAATCAGCTCAAAGAGGAGTGTAGGTCAGAACAGCTGAGTTGAACTAACCAGCCACAATTCAGAATGAGCTAGAAATAGAGGGTTTACTCAGTAGTAGGCCCCTGAGATAAAAATTAAATCTGGCAACTAAAAGTTTCATTTATAGCTTAGTCAGTAAGGTGCTGCTGCCAGTGAGTGATAATCTTGAGTTCTAATTCCCAGGACCAACCAACAAAATGGAAGGAGAGAACCAATTCCTGCAAGTTGTCCTCTGGCCTTCACATGCATGCATTAGTATGTATGGGACACCACACCCAATGAACAATAAATCAAAATTAAATGTAATAAAAGATGTGAATGGGGTAAAAGAACCTGCAGGGAGTTGGGTATAGCAAATCTAGTTGGAAGGTTCAAAAAGGTTATGTGGAACAGTAATCAGAATGTATTATATAAATATATGAAATTGTCAAAAACCAAATTTAATAAAAATTACTCAGATTGTTACAAATGAGCAATTTATAGTGATATGATGAAATTTTCAGTGAAATAGTAGTATTAAATAACCATTTGAAGTATAATATTTAACATAATTTATAGAAATCAATTGTCAAATGTTTCTATAGTGATTAGTGCAAAAGAAGGAACCCAAACTCTGGGTTCTTCTCTCCTGTATTTCCCTTCTTCCCCAGCTAGTTCTCTCATAAATATCCTCTTAAGAAAGCCACATGTGATTCTCTTGATAATTTTAAAACCAGTCATGTTGATGTTGATTAAAAATTACAACTCTACTTGATACCAAACATCATTTTTAATTTTTTAAGATCATTTCACTTTGTTAATTTTTCTTTTCTCATATGATACATCTCAACAGTGACCTTCCCTCACTTCCCTCCTCTCAGCTCCTCCCTCATATAACTCTCATTTATCCAGATGTAGTTTTTTTCTGTTTCTCTTCAGAAAAGAGCAGGGCCCCAAGTGATATCAACCAAACCTGGTATAACAAGCTGCTTCCACTCCTTGTCACCCTAGTCTATAATAATTTCAATCTTGTTTAAAATTTAAGGAGTCAGTCTCATACAAGTAACATTATACAGACTAAGGTTATGTCCACACTTAAGAACACATAGTGAAAAAGAGGCTATGAATTTGAATGAGAGCAAGAAGGGGTATACAGGAAGATTTGGAGGAAGGAAACAGAAGAGGGAAATGAAGTAATATTATAATTTCAAAAAAGAAATAGTTCTAAAAACCATATCTATCTAATCTGACACTCAACATAATTTTTAACCATGAGCCAGTGTAACACATAAACCAAACCAAAACAACCAAAGTTTTATATTTCTAATCCACAATTGTGCAAATTAATCATTGCTGTGCCAAAAAAAAAATGGACTCTTAGTCTATGTCATAGTGAGAAAGTATAATTTTTGACTGTTTGCCGTTGACTGCAATGATGATTTTAGTTTGCATTTCTGACAACATCAAACACAATTGCATGTCTTTATAACAATTGTTTCTCCTGACTATAGGAAAGAAACAAAATATGTCAGAGACAAGCATATACTAATACTCTAAGAATAGAAACCAAGACAGAAGTTGCACTAAATTTGTACTTCAGTGCAACAGTTAAAATGTTAGATTCCACACATGCTGTCTAAGGTCTTTATCAATAAACTATAATGGAATAGTCCACTTTATATTACTTTTTGAATCAGAATTCCATAGGTAAGATTTTTAAAGTTTGGATACAATAGTCATTTGCAGTATCATTAAATAGCATTGATTTTTATACAAAGTTGTTCATGCTGATCTCTGATGTGTTTATCCCTGTGGTGTTTTTCATATACTTGGAGCAATTATCTCATTTTATCTATTGCCATGCTTTTATTTAAGTAGGTATTTTAAATGTTTAAGATATTTGCTTTTATATCATTTCTTTGAGATACCTTATCCACACGATTTGTGGTACTTATAACCTAGAAAATTTGAAGGACTTGGTAAGTACCTCCAAGTTTTTTTTTTATATACTAGAAGAGGGATACTCTAAGTAAGGCAATTTTGAAAATATAAGAGATGTCGGATGAGGCCAAGAAATTCAGAAAAAAATGTCATAAAGCCGTAAAGAAGTTATCAAGTTCTGTTTCCTTCTCTTTAAAATTAAGGTGTTAACCTTCCAGTTTAATTACAAATAATATGGTTCTTTTATCACCCAAATCCTGAATGGATGACCCAAGAAAAGAAGTCTATGTAATTAATAGGGTAGTCAAAATGATTAAATGAATTGTGAAAATACTTAAAACAGCTCAGAAAAGAATAAGTATCCAATAAGATATATGTGCAAGATTCTACTATAAAAATGAGGTTAAAGTAAGTAAAATGCTGTGAACAGTGCTCTAGAATGTAGCTTATATCTAGAAGAACAATTAGAATTTAGGAACCCATGCTTCTGGACCAGGGAGCAAAATCTACAAAACAAAAACAAGGTCACAAAAGGCTGCTATCAAAATGTCTGGTGGACCAGAGTACAAGCACAGATCAACAACAAGAGACAAACTAGATATTGGGCCAATGATCCTTGGGGGAAGAAATTTCTTACATTTATAGTGCCTGGTGTTTAAACTAGAAACTTAGAATAGTTTGCTACATGTTGGCAGGCTTGACTTTATAATAAAAAATGAATGACTTGAAAATAATGAATTAAGTGGCTATGCATGGTAACACCTTTAATCCCAACACTCTGGAGTCAGAGGAAGGCAGATCCCTGAGTTTAATGCTAGCCTGGTGTGATAAGGAGTTCCAGGAAAGTCAGGGATACATAAACAGACCCTGAATCAAAACAACAATAAAACAAAACAAACAAACTAACAAACAAAACCAAGAAAATGGATTAAGGGACCAAGATAGTTCTAGATAATGATAATCATCAGATTTTTGTCAAGGAATAAAGATGAATTTGGAAGAAAAACTATTACATAAATATGTTCTGGGTGATGTAAAGACTTTAAAATGACCAGGTCTTATTTCCAAAAAGAAAATAATTTTCTTCCTTTTTATAAAGGCCTAAGTGAGGATATTTCAATCCCACTTAGAAGGGGAAAGAAAATAATTCCTAATCATAGGAGGCAGAGAGAGGGAGGGATCTGGGTGGGAGAGGCAAGGGGAGGGAAAAAGGAGAACAGGATCAAGTATGGCGGACAGGAGAGAAGCCCAGAGGGCCAAGAAAGTGAATGGTGTTAAGCAGCATTGGGAATGAGAGGTTGGGGAAACCTCAAGAAAGTACCAGAAAAATGGAGGTGAAAGACTCTAAGGACTCAGTGGGGGTGACTTTAACGAAAATGCCCAACTCTAGGTATAGGAAACTCGAGGAATTCATTTCCAGTACATAGACAGGGCCTCAAATGGAGGGATAGGATTACCAACTCACAGCCAATATTTCTGACCTAAAATCGTTCCTGTCTAAAAGAACTACAGGGATAAAAATGGAGAAGAGACTGAAGGAAAGGTGGTCCAATGACCTGCCCAACTTGGGATTCATCTCATGACAGGACACTAAGGCCTGACACTATTACTGATGCTATGATGTGATTACAGATAGGAGCCTGTCATGGCTGTCTTCTGAGAGGCCCTGCCAGTCGCTGACTGAGATAGAAGCAAATACACTCAACCATTGAATTGAATTCAGAACACCCTAGAGTTGAATTAAGTGAAAGATTGAAGAAGGTGAAGAGGAGAGAGACCCCATAAGAAGACCATCACTCTCAACTTACCCAGACCCCATGTCGCTCCCAGAGGCGGAGCTATCAAGCTGGAGCATACATGGCCTAGTCCAAGACTCTTAGCATAAAGGTAGCAGAGGTCTGACCTCAGAGGCCTCAGTGAAGAAGGAGGCCTGGTGAGGATTTGTGTTGCTGTGATAAAACATGACCAAAAGCAACTTGAGGAGGGAACAACTTGATTATACTTCTTGGTAATAATCCATCACAGGGAGATGTCAGGACAGAAATTCAAGGGAGGCAGGAACCTGGAGGTAGGAGCAGATACTAAAAGTATGGAGGGATTCAGATTGCTGGCTTTCCCCCATGGTTTTATTAGCCCTTTTCTTATAGAACCCCAGGAACCCCACTCCAGTGATAGCACTGTCCACAATGGGCTGGGCCTGGTATCAGAGAGGCAGAGAAAGCACCCAACTGACCTTTTTCCTCAGCTGACTTCCAAAAAGGAAAAAGAAGCTCTCTTCCACTAATTCTCAAAACCCCTCAAATTGAATATCTATCCCTTCTACTTCTTGTGAATCTCTCTATCTGTCCTTCTCATTTCCTCTTATTTTTTCCTATGTTTACTCCCTGTCAACTGGCTGTTTGCTCCATCTCTTGACCTATGGTTGACTTTATTTAATCCTCTTAAAAGTTAACAGAAAGTTTTTGAAGTAAAGGTGTGTGCTAGGGCTGAGCCACACCACAACTAGTAACAGGAATTTTTTTAAGTAAATAACAGAATCTTGAGGTTCACAGTGTGACCAAATATCCTAATATCCTGCAACAATATTGGGTGTATGTGTGTGTGGAAGGAGAAAGTGGTAAATGCAGGGTGAAAGAGAAGGAATGAGCTTCAATTTTCAATATGTAGCTATCCAATTTGCCCAGCAAAATTTTTTGGAGACACTATCCTTTCTCCAGTGTGTGATGCTGGCCTCTGTTAAAATCAGGTGGCTGTAAGAGTATAGGTTAATGTGAAGATCCTCAATTCCATTCCAGCGATCAACAGTGTTAGCAATCAGGCATCTTCCTAGCCAGCTCCTGAGGGACAACAAAATACTTTGTCACTAACTTCTGAGAGGCAACACTATCTCCCCTGTTGCCTGTCCTCCTGTATGTGTGCCATGTCCTTATAAAAGGTTGTGTTTCTCCTTTTCCCATCTTTTCTTCCCTTTGCCCCACCAGAGGCAGCCTCTGTCCCTTTTAATAAACCTCCAACATGAGACCCGTCACAAGGTGTGACTTTGTCAGAACCCACCTCTTAGTGAGAAGTCTGAGCTAGAGTGTCTCCATGACAGACTGCATGATGTCAAGTTCAGGAGACTAGGCCTAAGTTGCTGTTTCTCAGAGGTGAACAAACCAATTCCAGGAAAAGCCACAATCTGAGGGCAACCAATTAGGAACTGTCCCACCATCAGGCCTGAGCCTGTTGAGTTTCAAGAATCACCACACAAACCATATGAACACTGATCTCAGTTAAGTGGGAATAGTTTATTAAGTATACAAGCTAATACTGGTCAGACCAGAGACAAATCTTAGAATTATCTGAACTGTAAAAATGGATCTCTTTTTCTGTCAGCTTATAAAAGAAAAAAAAATGATACAAAACCCACAAAGAATTCATATGCAGGTACAGAAAGTGTCAGCTCTGAGTCAAGGTATGTTAGTCATAACACTTCATATTGACCTTTGATGTGATGGATACCAAGATTAGCAAACCTCATATAGAACATTCAGAACAAAACAGGGTATGTGGTCAACATTGTACTTGCTATGAGCCAAACCACATCTCTGTGCCTATGACTGGCAAGAGATGTCACAGCAACAATATGAAATACCTTCAGGGATGGAACAAAATGGTTACAGCTATTGGGGGTGGGAGGTATCAGACCATAACAAGTCAAGAGTACTTAATCAGCAATGATTCTGAAAAGTCTCCAGGCCCCCTGCAATGGTTATGGAAAGCCACTAGAACCGTAGCCAATTCCAGAGACACCTGTACCACTAGAGATAGAGCAAACCAATCAAGATATAAAGGTCATCTACCCCTCCCTGGAATTCCCCTAATCCATTTTAAATTCAGCCTGTGAGCTCACCTCCAAGGGCGCCATTTTGATAAATGGTTGCCCACTTCATGGTGGTAATTTCTGCAGAATAAATATTACTTGCCTTTGCTTACTATTTGTATCTGGGGTCTTCCTTCAGCGATTCTTGGACCCTAACATTTGAGGGTTTGTCTGGCATCACTGTGGACCCTTGTGACTCAGTAGTATAGCATTTTTAGGGGAGCAATTGGCTCTTCATCAATCTGTGAATTGAGGTGCGGCTGTGTGTTGTATGTCATTAGGTTTTTGTCTCTTGTCCTGTTTGCTCAAAGCTTGCTCTGTTCAGTGTAGGAGGAATCTTTTTTCCCCTTTTCTGTTTCTGTGGGAGATACAACCTAGATGCCACTGGAAGCAGGGCAGATGTGATACAGATTCCCTCCTTGCCAGGCAATTCCAAGGATGGTTCTGAATCCCTTATGCTGGAGGTGAAACACTCCCATTTGTATGATTTGCACCAGGACTAGGTAGAGGTTGACAGGATGGAAATAGTTGGTGGAGCCTGGGGGCTAGAGAGGCTGTCATCTCCAGAGACTTCTCCTGGCAGTGGGAGTCAGAGAACTCCAGCCAAATACAATATCATCAGCTTTGTTTAAGTTTCTTTTTCGCACTCCTGTAGATTTATTGTGTGCTTTATGTGCTTGTGATTTATTTGTTCTCTCCTATTACCTTGAGAGACACCATGGGGCAGACAAACAGCTCTACTCTACTGGATCTAGTGCAGTTATACTTCAATGATTCCAAATGCCTGGCAGAGAATCTAAGTTTAACTGTATGGTCAGGAAAACTAACCATCTTTTGCAGTAACAAATAGCCAGCAGGTCCATCAACTCTTTGTTTTGTTTTTTGTTTTTTGTGCCTCCCTCCTCTGTCTTTAACTCCTGTGCTATAGGACATCTGGGTCCAGGGGAAACGTGATTAAAACTTCATCTGCTGGTCATTCAGCCCTTGACTTAGTTTTAACTCATTTAAAGGATTTTTAGAAGGAAAAAAAAGCAGCTAAATTGGAATAATGAAAACTAACAAACTGGTGCTTGTCTTGGAGCCCTGTCTCATGCTTGCATCAAGATGGCAGCAACCCAAGGGATCTGTGCAGGATGTTCATAAAGAGTTCAGCAGCTTCTCAGCTTCTCCGATAAGAAAGCAGCATGGCTAATTCTGCTACAAAACATCTATGCCCATGAAAATGAGATTCAACAGGTAGCAAGGTGCTCCTTCCTTAAAATTATACCTAAAAGAAAAAAAAATTCTGTTTTAAATGTATAAATATGTGTGGCCACTGCATGCTTATTTCTGACCAGTCTTGAATATATAAGGTTGCTATATTTTATATTTCTTGGTTATAAAATATTGATTTATAATTTGTGATACATAATTAATCATCTATAATCTTGGTAATAGAATATTGGCTTGAAATAATGCAAGGTGAAAGCCATTCTGGACAACAACTCATGGCACGAGCAAAACAGGATCTCTGGACATATTTTTAAATTGGGATAATATTTTTATGCAACTTCTGCCCTCGAAACCAGACTTATAAATGACTGGTTTAAAAAATGTCTCTTTGGCTTCCAGTTTGCAATTGGGCTTGGAGTAGATCATGTGCTCCAGTCACCTCTTCCCCTGCCCACATGCAGAGACAGCATAACCCAAGGGAGACCCAACATAATCAGGCTCACAAGAGGAATAGGCTCCAGTCAGAGACAGCAAGGCCAGTTAACACCAGAGATAGCCAAGTAATGAGAGGCAAGCACAAGAATAAAAGCAACAGAAACCAATGCTACTTGGCATCATCAGAACATAGTTCTCCCCTGAGAGTAAACTCTGAATATCCTAACGCACCCAAAA
>NC_045030.1:111514970-111516545 GCF_008632895.1 Mastomys coucha
ACCTAAAGAAAAAGATTCCCAGAAATGTACAAGAAGCCTACAGAAAGCCAAGTAGATTGGATAAAAAAATAAATTCTTCCCATCACATGATAATCAAAACACAAAATTCACAGAACATAGAAAGAATATTAAAAGCTGTAAGGTAAAATTGTCAAGAATTATATGAAGGCAAACCTATCAGAATTACACTAGAGCTCTCAACAGAGACTTTAAAAGCCAGAAGAATTGGGAAGATGTCATACAGACCCTAAGATAACATAAACGCCAGCCAAGGCTATTTACTATACCCAGCAAAACTCTCAAGTACGATAAATAGCGAAACCAAGATATTCCATGAAGAAAACAAATTTAAACAATGTCTTTCCACTAAACTAGCCCTACAGAGAATAATAAAAGGAAAACTCCAACACAAGGAAGGTAACTATACCCAAGAAAAAACAAAAAATTAATCTTCTCACAACAAAACCAAGAGAAGAGAACCACACAAACATAATTCCAGCTCCAACAACAAAAATAACAGGAAGCAACAATCATTTGGCTTTAATATCTCTTGACATCAATGGACTAAATTCCCCAATAAAAAGACATAGGGTAACAGACTGGATATATAAAAAAGACCCAGTATTTTGCTGCATACAAGAAACATACCTTAGTGACAAAGACAGACACTACCTCTGAGTAAAAGACTGGAAAAAAATTTCCAAGCAAATGGACCCAAGAAATAAGCTTCAGTAGACATTCTAATAACCAAAAAAAAAAAAAAAAGAATTTCAACAAAAATTTATCAAGAAAGGTGAAGAAGGATACTTCTTACTCATCAAAGCAAAAATCCATCCAGATGAATTCTCACTTCTGAACAGCTATGCCCCAAATGCAAGGGCACCCACATTTCTAAAAGAATTATTACTAATGCTCAATGTACACATTGAACCTCACACAAAAATAGTGGGCAACTTCAACATTCCACTCTCACCAATGGACAGATCATGGAAACCAAAACTAAACAGAGACACAATGAAACTAGCAGAAGTTATGAATCAAATGGTTTTAACAGATATCTATATAACATTTCACCATAAAACAAAAGTACATACCTTGTCAACATACCATGCTACCTTCTCCAAAATTGACCATATAACTGGTCGAAAAAGAAGCCTCAACCTATACAAGAAGATTGAAATAATCTGCCCATCCTATCAGATCAACATGCACTAAAGCTGGTCATCAATAACAACCAAAAAAAAAAAAAATCCCACATACTCATGGAAGCTGGATAACTCTTTATTCAATGATAACTTGGTCAGGGAAAAAATAAAGAAAATTAAAGAATTTTTAGAATTTAATGAAAATGAAGACACAACATACCCAAACTTATGGGACACAATGAAAGCAAATGCTAAGAGGAAAACTCATAGCTCTGAGTGCCTCCAAAAGCAAACTGGAGAGAGCTTACACTAGCAGCTTAACAGCAAATCTGAAAGCTCTAGAACAAAAAGAAGCAAATATGCCCAAGAGGAGTAGACAGCAGGAAATAATCAAACTCAGGGCTGAAATCAACCAAGTAGAAACAAAAAG
>NC_045030.1:111516592-111517146 GCF_008632895.1 Mastomys coucha
AAAAGAACTATATAAAGAATCAACAAAACCAGGAGCTGGTTCTTTGAGAAAATCAACAAGATAGATAAGCCCGTTGCCAAAATAACTTAAGGGCACAGAGACAGTATGTGAAATAACAAAACCAGGAAGGGAAAGGAAGACATAATGATAGAAGCTGATTAAATTAAAATAAAATCATTGGATCATACTGCAAAAGTCAATACTTAACAAAACTGGAGAATCTACGTGAAATGGATAATGTTCTGGGAAGATACCATATGCCAAAGTAAAATCAGGATCAAATAAACCATATAATCAGTCCCACATCCCCTAAAGAAATAGAAGCAGTCATTAATAGTCTCCCAACCAAGAAAAAAAAATGCACAGGGCCAGATGGCTCTAGTGAATAATTCTACCATCAAAGAAGACCTAATACCAATAATTTTCAAATTATTCAACAAAATAGAAACAGAAGGTACTCTACCCAACTCATTCTATGAAGCCACAATTACTCTTATACTTAAACCACACAAAAAAACAACAAAGAAAGAAAACCTCAAGCTGGACAGTGGTGG
>NC_045030.1:111517156-111543189 GCF_008632895.1 Mastomys coucha
TTATGAATATCAATGCAAAAATACTCAGTAAAATTCTCCCCAACTGAATCCAAGAACACATCAAAACTATCATTCACCATGATCAAGTCAGCTTCATCTAAGGGATGCAAAGATGGTTCATTATACATAAACCCATCAATGTAGTCCACTATATAAACAAACTCAAAGGGAAAAAATACATGATCATTTCATTAGATGCTGGAAAAGTCTTTGACAAAATATACCCATTCATATTAAAAGTCTTGGAAAGATCAGGAATTTGAGACACATACCTGAAAATAATAAAAGCAATATAAAACAAACCAATAGCAAACATCAAACTAAATGGAGAGAAACTTGAAGCAATCCCACTAAAATCAGGGACTAGACAAGGCTGCCCACTCTCTTCCTACCTATTCAATATAATACTTGAAGTTCTAGCCAGAGCAATTAGACAACAAAAGGAGATCAAAGGGATACGAATTGGAAAGGAAGAAGTCAAATTATCACTATTTGCAGATGATAAGATATTATCCTTAAGTGACCCCGAAAATCCCACCAGAGAACTCCTAAACCTGATAAACAACTTCAGCAAAGTACCTGGACATAAAATTAACTCAAACAAATCAGTACCTTTCCTCTACACAAAAGATAAACATGCTGAGAAAGAAATTAGGGAAATAACACCCTTCACAATAGTCACAAATAATATGAAATAACTTGGTGTAACTCTAACTAAACAAGTGAAAGATCTGTATGACAAAAACTTCAAGTCTCTGAAGAAGGAAATTGAAGAAGATCTCAGACGATGGAAAGATCTCCCATGCTCGTGGATTGGCAGGATTAATATAATAAAAAGGGCCATCTTGCTGAAAGCAATCTACAGATTCAATGCGATCTCCATCAAAATTACAACTCAATTCTTCACAGAGATAGGAAGCAATTCTCGATTTCATCTGGAATAACAAAAGAAAAAAAAAAGAAAAAAAAAGAAAAACTAGGATAGCAAAAATTCTCAACAGTAAGTGAACTTCTGCCAGAATCACCATCCCTGAACATAAGCTCTACCACAGAACAATAGTGATTAATAAAACTGCCTGGTATTGATACAGAGAGAGAGGGGTAGATCAATATAGTAGATTTGAAAACCACTAAACTGACACTCCTATGGTCATTTAATTTTTGAAAAAGAAGCCAGTACCATCCGGTGGAATAAAAGGAAGCATTTTCAATAAATGGTGCTGGTTCAACTGGTGGTCAGCATGTAGAAAAATGCATGGCCAGGCAGTGGTGGCATACGCCTTTAGTCCCAGCACTTGGGAGGCAGAGGCAGGTGGATTTCTGAGTTCGAGGCCAGCCTGGTCTACAGAGTGAGTTCCAGGACAGCCAAGGCTACACAGATAAACACTGTCTCGAAGAAAACAAAAACAAAAAAAGATTCAAATGATAGAAGAAGAAACAGAAAAAAAAGAAAAATGCAAATTAATCCGTCCTTAACTCTTTATACAAATCTCATGTCTAAGTAGATCAAGAACCTCCATATAAAATTAGATATGCTGAATCTAATAGAAGAGAAAGTGGGAAAGTGCCTCAAACACACCAGTACAAGGGAAAATTTCCTGAACAGAGCACCAATGCCTTATGCTCTAAATCAACAATAGAAAAAAAATGGGACCTTATAAAATTGCAAAGCTTCTGTAAGGCAAAGGACACTGTCATCAGGACAAAACTGGAACCTAGAGATTGTTAAGGGATCTTTACCAATTCTGTATCCAATAGAGGGCTAATATCCAAAGTATATAAAGGACTCAAGAAGTTAGACAACAAAGAACCAAATAACACTATTTAAAGGCAGGGGACAGAGTTAAACAAAGAAATCTCGACTGAGGAATCTCAAATGCATGAGAAGCAACAAAAGAAATGTTCATAAGGGAAATTCAAATCAAAATGACCCTGAGATTCCACCTCACACAGTAAGAATGGCTAAGATGAAAGACTCAGGTTACAGCAGATGCTGGTGAGGATGAGGGAGAGGAACACTCCCTCATTGTTGGTGGAATTGCAAGCTGGTGCAACCACTTTGGAAATCAATCTAGCACTTCCTCAAAAACTGGAAATATTTCTACCTGAATACCCAGCTATACCACTCCTGGGCATATACCCAAAAGATCCTCCAAAAGATATCCAAAAGCTAACAAGGGCACAAGTTTCACTATGTTCATAGCAGCCTTATTCATAATAGCCAGAAGCTGGAATCAACCTAGATGTCCATCAACAGAAGAATGGATACAGAAAATGTGGTACATTAACACAATGGAGTACTACTCAGCTATTAAAAATAATGACTTCATGAATTTTACAGGAAATGGGTGGAACTAGAAAATATCATTCTGAGCAAGGTAACCCAGACCCAAAAGGACATACATGGTAGATACTGATAAGTGGATATCAGCCCAAAAGCTCAGAATATCCATGATACAAATCACAGACCATATGAAGCTCAAGAAAAAGGAAGACCAAAGTGAGGATATTTCAGTCCTACTTAGAAGGGGGAACAAAATAATCACAGAAGGTAGAGGGAGGGAAGGACCTGGCAGAAAGAGAGGAGGGAATAGGAAATGTCGGGGACAGGATCAGGTATGGGAAGAGACAGGAAAGAAGTCCAGAAGTTTAAGAGAATTAACAGAAATATGTAGCAGTGTGGGAGGAGAACAGAGGGTAACTACTAGAAAGTCCTAGTTTCCAGGAAAGCGAGAGGTTCCCAGGACTCAATGGGGATTACATAAGCTGAAATACCTAACAGAGTGGAGATAGAACTTGAAGAGATCACCATCAGTAGATATGCACTGCCCCCAATTGAGAGATGGGGCCACCCACCCATCTCAAAATTTTTAACCCAGAAGTTTTCCCGTCTAAAGGAAATTCAGGGACATAAAATGGAGCAGAGACTGAAGGAAAGGCCATCCAGAGACTGCTCCACCTTGGGATCCATCCTATCTGCAGACACCAAACCCTGACACTATTGTTGATGACAAGATGTGCTTGCAGACAAGAGCCTCATATGGCTATCCTCTGAGAGGCTCCAACAGCATCTGACTAAGACAGATGCAAATCTCACAGCCAACAATTCGATTGAGCCTGGAGACCCCAATGGAAGAGTTAGGGGAAAGACTGAAGGAGCTGAAAAAGATTGCAACCCCATAGAAAGAACATCAATATCAACTGTCAGGATTCCCAGAGGTCTCAAGAACTAAACCAAAGAATATACAAGGATGGGTCCATGGCTCCAGCTGTATATGTAGCAGAGGATTCCTTATTTGGCATCAATGGGAGTGAAGGCCCTTGGTCCTGTGGAGGCTTATTGCGCCAGCACAGTGGAATGCTGGGTGGGTGAGATGTGAGTGAATGAGTGGGTCAGTAAGCACCCTCTTATAGGCAAAGGAGAGGGCAGATGAAATGGAGGATTTGCAGAGGGGATAGTGGGAAGAGGACAACATTTGAAATGTAAGTAAAAAATAAGCAATTAATAAAAAAACACAAAAAAACACACAAGTTAGGTTTATAATAAATAAGCTGCAATAAATCACATCATAAATATGCTAAAAAGCCTCTTTGATGAGGTATTGAAGCTGCACCTCCATTTGTTCATATGAGGGAGCTTTTCCTGCTAGCAACCAAGCTTTATGATATGAAGGTAATACACTTGGTATTAATTTTTATAGACACTGTATTATTTAAACTGTTAAAAACTGGTTTGTCTTCTAGAGATTATGATTAAATATAGATGATTAAAATGACTTTGTTGGTATATAATTATTACAATGGGAACATTTTTAATGAAAATAACTGTGATGGTGATAAAAATTATGATGACTATGGATCTAATGATGGAAATAATGAGTGTGATAACAGAAAATTTTGGATTAAAAAGTATAGCTACTAATTAATGTAATATAATGTCAATGAGATATATAATCCTAATATTTTCTATCTGTTATAGATTGAAGGATTAAAACACTAGAAAGATTAAAAATCCATGGCTATTGGAATTCACCTCCCTCTGTTTCAGTTTGACAGAGCTCTGACCAGGCTCCAGCAGCCACTTTCAGCCCAGTGAGCAGATAACAACCAAGGATCTTGCCTTTATTTTTCTCCAATTTGTTAACCTTTTCTGTCCTGACACTGGCTTTGGCTTAAACTTAATTAAACATAAGCTGTTACATTCTGTGATGATATACTATACAGAGGTCAAAAAAGCTCCTGGTCTCTTTATGGCATATGTTCATGATTTTAAAAGTTTTATTTTGATACTAGAAGAGCTTCAATTAAGAATTATATTGTTTTTTGAGACAGGGTTTCCCTGTGTAGCCCTGGCTGTCCTGAAACTCACTCTGTAGACCAGGCTGGCCTCAAACTCAGAAATCTGCCTGCCTCTGCTTCCCAAGTGCTGGGATTAAAGGCATACGCCACCACTGCCCAGCTCAGAATTATGATTTCCAAGACACAAACCTAATAGGTTTTAGTCTCATAAAAGCTACTATAATTAAGAAATACAAGTTAATAGTCAATAACCTTATGAATGATCATACCCTTTAATATATTCAGAAATATATTAAAGTCATGCTAAGTACTGATGCAGTCAATTTCAAGATTAAAGCTTTACTTAGTCTCTTGCTTTATGTTTGTAAGGTATGGTTTGACAAAGATAACTAGTAACAGACAAAGATTGTTTAACTCAGATATGCTAGGTGCACACTAGTCCCCAAACCAGAGACGTGTTGAATACGGCAATTAGTATGTTTAAACTTACTATGACAGACAGAGATTCTCAAATCCTAACAATGACCCCCCTCCTCACAAGGTCTCTGAGAAGAGAAGGGCATAACGACAAAGGAGGACAGTACTGGGATTTTGGTGTGCTAATCAGGGATCATAACTGCCCCAGTGTCTTGCCCACTGCCCAGGCTTAGTCTGAAATGTGCTCAACAAAGGGCACCAAAGAATTGATTGACAAGTTGAGGTCATCTCCCCCAAGTTCCTCCTCCTCAGGAAGACCTCTCAGAATTGCCAGGCCTGGCAGCTGAAGATAGATCCTGCTT
The DNA here is from genome assembly GCF_008632895.1 of Mastomys coucha. NCBI lineage: Eukaryota > Metazoa > Chordata > Mammalia > Rodentia > Muridae > Mastomys > Mastomys coucha. The sequence goes on from NC_045030.1 coordinate 111,522,235, forward strand.
TGAGGTCTGTGTCCCCAACAGAGCCACTGATATCACAAGTACCTGATGGGGTGGCCATTTAGGTAATGAGTAAGCCTGTCATTTTAATTGGCACATAGGCAAGTTAGATTACAGTTTATTCTTTGCAGATCACAGTGATAGCTGATACCTTAACAGCTAAAAAATGTTAAATAAAGAATTTATATAATGTCCGAGGATATAAAAACTTCTAAAGAATATCTAAAGGTCTAGAAAAATGACTGATATTGATAATGCAGATGATAAAAGTTAGAGGATAAAAAATAATTTCAGATGAAAAATATTTTAAAGTTGATAAATCAGTTATATTAAAGTCTAAAAAGGCATTTTAAGGTTAATATTTGCAAGTTATAAAGACTGGAAGGCTTGATAAGGTATTTTAAAATATGTAAATACAAGTTGTAAGTATTTAAATCATAATTTAACATATATATTTGTGCATATGTGTGTATATGTTTCATTTTCCTCACACACACTATTGTTCACATACAAAGTTCAGAATTTTAACATTAATCAATGGAATTCTGGTAAGTTAGTGGAGCACTGGCTACTTACAATTCAGTTACAAGCTCAAGGTTTTAAATTCCCTTTGGTTGTCTTCTAAGTGTAGACGTAAAGGTGTTTCTCATTATGCTAAAAACATCTCTGTTCAATCTGTATATCTAGCCCTCTGGAATGAAGAAAGAATGTTCTGTGTCTTTTAACCTAAACTGTAGCTTTTACTAAGTCTCAAAGGCAAAAGGCTACTCCTGTTGTCTTGCAGACACATGTTAACTGCTTTTTCTAAAATACGAGTTTCAATATAATGGTAAATAACAATGCACATCCTTTTGTTAATTAAAGTTCACAAAAACTTCAAGAGATCAAAGTCATAAGACTTGGATCCACCTGCCACACATTAAATGGACTCTGGATAAATACATCAGCCTGTTCTCCAAAATGAGATTTTTTTCCCTTGTTCTTGGAATCACTTACCTTCCCCAATTACTAAACAATTTTAACTTCTGTCCTTAGTCTTTATTTGTCTCAACAGATTTTCACCTGGCTGACAGTCTCCATTCAAGAATCACCTATGGAGCTGATGAACTCTGACTTCCTGAAGGCTGATGTTAACCAGTCCACCCTAGATGATTGCTCCCTGTCTTCCAGCTGGATCAACTAATCAGATCCTTCAAATAAATGCCCCATTATACAGCATTTGTTGTCCCACCTTTCAGGCTGAGACTCTAAGTCAAAAAGGCCTGAATTTCAGCAATAAAACTTATGGTCCTTAGGTCCCTTTGCCAATAACACAGACCTTAGAAAGAACTGATGAGTCAAAGATTTGATTCAGTTACAATTCAGAGAGGGGAATGAGAAGGCCGAGCTAGACTGACTCCATGATAGGCTGCATGTCAGGAGACCAGGTCTAAGTTTCTGTTTCCCAGAGCTGAACAAATCAGTTCCAGGAAAAGCCACAGTCTACATCCAGTCAATCAGGAGCTGCCCAGCCATCTGGCCTGAGCCAAGTTAGCAATAGTTCTAGAAAGTCCTCAGGCTCACAGCAAAAGTTTTGGAAAGCCCCCTAGAACCTCAACTAATCCCAGAGGCACCCATACCCCTCCCTAGAATTCCCCTAATCAGCTTTACATGGATCCTTTGAGCTTACCTCTGGGGGTTGGGGGAAGCATTTTGATGAATGGATGATCCCTGCATGCTGGTAATTTCTGCAAAATAAATGCTCTTTGCCTTTGCATACTATATGAGTCTGGGGTCTTCCTTCAGTTATTCTTGAGCCCAAACACTGTTCCACCAGTGGGTCTGTGACTTGAATTCGCTGTTGAGCTGTTCTCCCCTGCAGTCTCTCTCTAGAGATTAGGCAAAGTAATACCTCTGCTCTTCTAAATTTCTTGTCCAGTCAAGGCTAGAGTCTCAACTTCTAAGGTCCAATTGTCCACCTCCCAGATCATCTACTTGGGACTAACAATTACTCTAACCAAAAAAGCCATTGCTTCAGATAGAAAACACCTAATCTGCTCTCCAGCAGTCCCCTCTACTAAAGAGGTGGTTTTTTCATTCCTACAAATAGCTGGCTTTTTATCGTTCCTGGGTTCCTTCCTTTTCTCTTTTTTTCCCACCACTTATATGAAGCACCATCAGGCCCCACCCAGGAATCTCTTCTCAAACCTATTACTAAGCCCTTTCAAAGGCTTCAACAGGCCCTTCTTCAGGCCCCTGCCTTACATCTCCAGGACTTAACATGTTCCTTCTCCCTCTACATAACAGAAAGAGAGAAACATGTCCTTAGAGTCCTAGGTCACCAACTGGGACCCTCCTTTGTACCTGCAGCATATTTGTAAAAAGTTTAAACCTGACTATGTAAGGATGGGCACCTTACATATGTGCTTTAGCAGCTGCTGCACTCCTTATTTGAGAATCAAAAAACTAATCTTTAGGCCACCTATCACCATCTTCTCCTCTCATAACCTGTCCCATCTCTTAACCTACAAAAGCATATAAACTCAACCTCTCTCCAGGGTTCTTTACCATCAGGTAGCTCTAATAGAAGACTCTATATTTATTTTCTAATTGTGTCCACCTCTCAACATCTCAAATCCTCGTCCTCAATCAAAAGTTGACTACTACCTATCTCATTCCCACACTGAAACCTTAGAGAAACTACTCTCTGATACCTCATGCATAGAGGAGGGCATATTACCTCAGGCCATCTCTACCAGGCAAACAGATGGCAGCTCCTTTTTACATAAAGGAATTCAAAGAGCTGATTATGCTATAGTGTCCAATATGGAGGTAGTTGAGGCATGGACCCTCCTTACCCACACCACTAGCCAACAGTCTGAACTAATAGCCTTTACCAGTACCTTTCAATAGGCATGGGACAATCCCTGAGCATCTACACAGACTCTAAATTTGCCTTCCATATCCTCTTGTCCCATGCTGCTATCTGGAAGAAGTGTGGGTTACTTACAATAAAAGGATCCATAACTAATGCAGACCAAATAATGGCCATGCTAAAATCCTCCCACCTCCCCACAGCCATTGGAATTGTCCAGTGCAGGTCCCACCAGAGGGACAACTCTCATCTCTAAGGGTAAGAACTGGGTTGATGAGGCAGCTAGAGCTGTGGCCTTTAGGAGCCTAGACTTGTTTCATCTATCACAGGCCATTTTCACACTACAACCCACTTCCCCTCATCAAACTCTGTTCTGTCTATATCAGCTCTTTTATTCTAACAATCAAGTCTTATCTTACTTTATTAAAACCCACCCTTACAGCCTATACCTGAGGACTTGCATTTTTTTAAATCTATTACTGCCTCTTGCAATATCTGTCAGATGTCTGACCCCAACTCCAGATATCATGGTGGCCCTTTCCTTACCCACCAGGCTAGGGGGTACCTCCTTGGGACCAACCGGCAATTTGACTACCCACATGTCCACTGTCAAACATGCCAAGTATCTACTGGTCTTGGTGAATACCTTATCAGGGTGGGTGGAGGCCTTTCCCACCACCAGCAAAAGGGCTCAATCTCTGATTTCCTCCTCCATGACATCATCCCTTGATTTGTAATCCCAGCCTCCCTCCAGTCAGATAATGGTCCCTTAACCTCCCAAGTTTCTCAAAACCTATCTAAAGCCCTCAACATCCCTTGGTATTTTCATATTCTGTACCATCCCCAGAACTCAGGAAAGATAGAATTAACTAACTGCTCCTTAAAAACTACCCTTGTCAAACTGTCACAGAAACTTCACCTAGATTGGGTAAAATTCCTACCACAGGCTCTTTTTCAAGCTATGGGCTTTCCCCAGGTGACCTCTTTACATTTCACCCTTTGAGCTCATATATGGACTACTGGTTCTGACTCCTGGTCTTTCACCCAAACCCTCTCCTTGGTCACCTACTCACTCCCTTACTTTGTTATCTCTGATGTCTTCTATGGAATTTTACTGACCACCTTTTACCACAGCCACATACTGTCTCCTGTCCACTCCCTATCACCATTGGAGATCAGGTCTTTCTCTTCCCTCCAAACCATCATCTTTCACCTCTTTCTCCTAAATGGCAGGGCTCTTTCAAGGTAATTCTTGTGACCCCCAGAGCTGCTAAGATTTGGGAACTCTTTCTCTTTGGATTCACCTATCCCACCTCAAAATAACTCTTCTTATACAGTGACCCCAACAGTTCCCTTAAACTTCAGAGAGGGGGCATCAGAACCAACCAACTTGTCCCGAATTCCAGAGGAATGATGCTCCACTCAGCCAGATACACTCTACCCTCCTGAATTAGACATGGGTTTCTCCTTTTCACTATCCTGTTCATTTTTATCCAGGGTAACCTTTACATATGGAGATTTGAAGTTCGAGAAAACCAAAGTTTGAGAAACCCTCACTTATGACAAACAGTCTCCAAATAGAGTGAGAGAACTGTTTTATAACCAGATGCCAGGAGTTGATCAGAATTCTCACCACCCCTATATTAACCATCCTTCTGAGTATTATGACCTTTTTATTTGCTTCATTTTTGACTAGTCAAAGGACTATTGTAAGAAATGGCCAGACAGATATGGGGGCTGCCCATATTGGTCTTGTCAATTACATATGCTGACATCACAGACCAATTGCTTCTTCTATCTATGATGCCAGACCCTCTTCTTCTATATTCAGAACACATGGAATCCCAGGTTGGAAATGTTGGTAAACTCTACTGCACCTAAAATTCTGGGTTCCCAATAAGCAGGATTTATATCCAGAGAAAATATGTCCAAATTATCCAATCCCCAGAGATGGGAGAAATAGGAGAAGTAATTAAACACTCCTCTAAGGTCATTACTTTTTTGACATCCCCTCTCCTAAATAATACTAACCTGTCATTTTGTCTTTTGCTCCAGATTCTGACCTCGGCCTATCAGCTCCTTAATGTCATCCAACCTGGCTATTTTGGAGATTGCTGGCTGTGTGTGCCCCCTTGGAACAGGCTCGCAATGGCCATTTACAGTTTCTCCAATGATCTTGTCAAATAGCCTTATTTTGCCTTTCACCAACTGCTCTGACCCTGGTGTTGCCATGGCCCCCTACCATTTCTATATCACCCTCTTCGGCATGGCAGACTGCTTTAAGGCATTCAGGACACGTTCTGTAGGAACATTAAGTTCCCTAGACTATAACAAAACCATAACTCCTGACACCTCATCTCTACTACAGTGCCCTACAGTCCAGAACACATCGATTCTTTATGGTACTCAGATATAGAAATCATCATCTACGTGCCAGCTGGTCAGGATTTTGTACACTTGTGTTTCTTTTCCCTAAATTAGGGGTGATACACAGAGAAGAGCCCTTACCAACCCTGGTTGTTGACTTAATAGCCTCCTGGCATAACAAAAGGGTAACTCAAATCCTCCACCTCCTGGCTGTGGCAGGAATAACTATGGGTGTGGCCACAGGAACAGCAGGACTTCCTAACTTTGTACCATCAGTTCTCTTTTCAGTTTAGCCAAGATCTTCAACAGGTAACCCAAATCATACTCAATCTCTAAGGACAGGTTGATTCCCTGGCAGGAGTGGTACTTCAAAACCATTGGGAACTAGACCTTCTTATAGCTGAAGAAGGTGTCTTTGCCTTTTACTCCCAAGAATAATACTGCTTCTATGTCAACCAGTTGAGTATAGTGAAGACCAAAATCCAACAACTCCAAACAGTCCTCCAGAAACATCAGGGATAACTCAGTGCTTCTTATCCCTTGGCCTTTGAAAACCCCATATGGAAATGGATACTGCCCTTCCTGACCCCACTTCTTTCCACTTTTCTGCTTTTATTGTTTGCATGCTGCTTCATCAACTTCTTCTCTACATTCCTTCAATAACAAATCAAAAAAAATTTTTTTCCAGCCAAACCTTTAATCCATTCCTCTTACAAGATTCCCAACCACTGGCCACAGAGGAGCCTAATGTCAACAGCTGTCAAATGTGTCCTTGATAGTGAGGACCAACTATACCCCAAAATTGAAGACACTTCTGGACAGCAGGAAGCAGTTTAAAAAATCTGATGCTCCATCCCGGCCTCACCATCACTCCCCCGTTAGTTCTACTCTTTATGGTTAGAAAAAAAAAGAGAGGAATCTTAGCAATCAAGAATCTTTCCAGCCAGCTCCTAAGGGACCCATCAACAAGACACATCATCACTAGCTGCTCAGAGGTGACATATTGGCACCCCTGTTGCATGTCCTCATTCATGTGCACCACCGCCCTGATAAAAGATTACATTCCCCCCCATCTCTTCTTCCCTTTCTTCCTCACCCCAGGTAACCTCTGTCCTGATCCCTTTTAACAAACCTTCCACATGAGAACTGTTGTACAATGTGATTTTGTTGGAACCTGCTGCTTAGTTTCATCACTTAGATCTTTATATTACAGTCTCTTCAGTTATTTATCTCTGTAGTATAACTTGAAATTTGGGATGATGATTCCCCCAACAGTGTTTTTTGTTTTATATTGTTTTGTTTGTTTTGGGGGTTTTGTTTGTTTGTTTTTTGTTTTACTGTTCAAGATAGTTTGGCTATCCTGGGTCATTTGTGATTCCATATGAAATTTAAGGTAGTTATTTTCAATTTCAGTGAAGACTTATACTGAATTTTTGTGACAATTAAATTGAATTTTTACATGCTTTTGTTATGATGGACAATTTCATAATATTAATACTAGTAATTTATACAGGAGATTTTTACATCTTTTGACGTTTCCTTCAGTTTCTCTTCACATATTCATAGGTCTTTCCTTTCTTTAGTTAGATATATTTCTAGATACTTTTGAGTCTACCATGAATGATATTATTTCACTGATTCCTTCTTCTGCATATCTGTCATGTGAATATAGGATAGCTATTGACATTTCTGTTAATTTTGTATCTGCTGCCTTGTCTAATATGTTTGTCAGCTGCAGTTTTCTGGTGGCATCTTTGGGGTCGTTTATATATAGAACCATGTCATCTGAAAATAAGGATGATTTTACTTCTTACTATTCTATTTTCCATTCCTTATCTTACATTTTGCAAAAAAAAAAATAAACTCCAAATTGATGAAGGACCTTAACATAAGACTTGACACCTTCAATCTGATGGAGAATAAAGTTGGAAATACACTTAAAGTCATTGTCATGGGAAATATGTTTCTGAAGAGGATCCTAGTAATTCAGTCATTAAGACCAACAATTAATAAATTGTACTAAAATGTTTTTATACAGCTAAGAATACCATCATTCAAATGAAAAGCCAGGACTGAAAAAATGTTTTTGTCAGCTATATACCTGACAGACATCTGGTATATACAAAGAACTAACTAACTAAATAAATAAATAAAAATAAAAAAAATAAAAAGAACCCTAAACATCAAGTAAACAAGCAATCCTATAAAAAATGAGGCATTTAACTAAATTTGACTAAAATCTCTTATTAGATATTTTCTTTATTTACATTTCAAATGTTATCCCCTTTCTTCTTTTCCCCTCCAAAAACCTCCTATCCAATCTCCCTTCCCCCTGCTCACCAATCTACCCACTACTGCTTCCCTGTTCTGGCATTCCCATACACTGGGGCATCAAGCCTTCACAAGACCTATCCTCTCAATGATGTCCTACAAGGCTACATATGCAGCTCGAGCCATGGGTCCCTGCATGTGTACACTTTGATTGGTGTTTTAGTCCATGGTAGTTCTGGAGGTACTGGTTAATTCATATTGTTGTTCTTCTTATGGGGCTGCAAACCCCTTCAGCACTTTGGGTCTTTTTTCTAGCTCCTTCATTGGGGACCTTGTACTCAGCCCAATGGTTGGCTGATAGGATCCACCTTTGTATTTGTCAGGCACTGGCAGAGGCTCTCAGAAGACAGCTATATCAGGCTCCTGTCAGCAAGCACTTACTGGCATCCACAATAGTGTCTGGATTTGGTAACTGTCCATGGGATGGATCCCCAAGTGGGGCAGTCTGGAATGGCTTTTCCTTAAGTCTCTGCTCTAGACTTTGCCTCTATATCTCCTCCCATGGGTATTTTGTTCCCCTTCTAAGAAGGATCAAAGTATCCACACTGTGGTCTTCCTTCTTCTTGAGTGTCATGTGATCTGTGAATTATATCTTGGATATTCCAAGATTCTGGGCTATTATCCACTTATCAGTGATTGTATACCATGTGGGTTCTTTTGTGATTGGGTTACCTCAATCAGAATGATATTTTCTAGTTACATTCATTTGCCTATGAATTTCATGAATTCATTGTTTTAAATAACTGAGCAGTACTCCAATGTCTAAATGTACCACATATTCTATATCCATTCATCTCCTTTTTTTAGATATTTTCTTTATTTACATGTAAATTTTTCCTTTCCCAGTTCCCCCTCCAAAAAACAAACAAACAAACAAGCAAATAAAAACAACAAGAACAAACCCCTGTTGCCTTTCCCCTCCCCATGCCTGCCACCCCACCCTCTCTCATCCATTCATCTCTTGAGGGACATCTGAGCTCTTTTCAGCTTTTGGCTATTATAAATTAAGCTGCTATGAACATAGTGGAACATGTGTCCTTATTACATGTTGGAGCGTCTTCTGGGTATATGCCCAGGAGTGGTATAGCTGGGTCCTCTGGTAGAACTATGTCCAATTTCCGGAGGAACTGCCAAACTGATTTCCAGAGTGGTTGTACCAGCTTGCAATCCCACCAGCAATGAAGGAGTGTTCCTCTTTCTCCACAACCTCTCCAGCATCTGCCGTCACCTGAGTTTTATATCCTAGCCAATCTGACTGATGTGAGGTGAAATCTCAGAGTTGTTTTGATTTGCATTTCCCTGGTGACAATGGATGTTGTATATTTCTTTAGGTGCTTCTTGGCCATTCTATATTCCTCAGTTTAGCTCTGTACCTCCCCTTTAAATAGGGTTATTTGGTTCTCTGGAGTTTAATTTTTGAGTTCTTTATATATATTGGATATTAGCCCTTTATCGAATGTAGGATTGGTAAAGATCTTTTCCTAGTCTATTGGTTGCTGTTTTCTTCCTATTGACAGTGTCCTTTGCCTTACAGAAGCTCTGCAATCTTAGGAGGTCCCATTTGTCAGTTCTTGAACTTAGAACATAAGCTATTGGTGTTCTGTTCAGTAAAATTTCCCCTGTGCCTATGTGCTTGAGGCTCTTCCCCACTTTCTTTTCTATAAGTTTCAGTGTATCGGGTTTGATGTAGTGGTCCTTGATCCACTTGGACTTGAGCTTTGTACTAGGAGATAAGAATGGATTGATTTGCATTCTTCTGCATGCTGACTGCTAGTTGAACCAGCAGCATTTGTTGAAAATGCTGTCTTTTTTCCCCACTGGATGGTTTTAGCTCCTTTGTCAAAGATCAAGTGACCCATAGGTGTGTGGGTTCATTTCTGGGACTTCAATTCTATTCTATTGATCTTCCTGCCTGTCACTGTACCTATACCATGCAGTTCTTAACACAATTGCTCTGGAATATCTTTGTTTTTTCATCTATGGTAATTGACAATTTTAATGAGTATAGTAGCCAGGGCTTGCATTTGTGTTCTCTTAGGATCTGTATGACATCTGCCCACGACCTTCTGGCTTTTACAGTCTCTGTTGTGAAATCTGGTGTACTTAGATAGGTCTGCCTTTATATGTTACTTGACCTTTTCCCCTTAATACTTTTAATATTATTTCTGTGCATTTTATATTTTGTTTATTATGTGATGGGAGGACTTTGGTTCAATCAATTTGTTGCTATGAAGTCTTTGTTTGTTATGGGCATGTCTTTGTTTAGGTTAGGGAAGTTTTCTTCTATAATTTTTTATTGGATATTTTATTACTGGCCCTTTGGGAGTCTTCACTCTCTTCTATACCTATTATTGTTAGGTTTAGTCTTTTCAACGTGTCCTGGATTTCCTGGATGTTTTGGATTAGTGGCTTTTTGCAGTTTTCATTTTTTTGACTATTGTGTCAATGTTTTCTATGGTATCCTCCAGACCCAAGATTCCTTCCTCTATCTTTTATATTCTGTTGTTGATGTTTGCATTTGTGTCTCCTGATCTCTTTCCTAGGTTTTCCATCTCCAGGGTTATCTCTATTTGTGAACTTTTTACTGTTTCTACTTTCAATTTTAGATGATGGATGATTTTGTTCAATTCCTTCACCTATTTGGTTGTGTTTTCCTGCATTTCTTTAAGGGCTTATGTGTTTCGTCTTTAAGGACTTCGACCTTCTTACCTGTGTTCTCCTGTATTTCTCTAAGGGAGTTATTTATGTCCTTAAGGTTCTCTATCATCATCATGGGATGGGATTTTATATCAAAATTTTGTTTTACAGGTGTGTTGGAGTATCCAGAGCTTGCTATGTTAGGAGGGCTGGGTTCTGATATTGCCAAGTAGCATTAATTTCTGTTGTTTATGTTCTTGTGCTTGCCTCTTGCCAACTGTATATCTCTGGTATTAGCTGGATTTGCTGTCTCTTACTGGAGCCTGTCCCTCCTGTGAGCCTGTGATCATGGGTATGTCAAAACTCCTGGAGGTCAAGCTGTCTCTGGGTATGACAGGGGTAGGGAGGGCTGTAGCATGAGGTCCTCTCCAGTGCACCATTGTGAACCGGATTGATCTTGTCTTTGGCTAGGTGGAGGTGTAAGACCCTGACCCTCGGTCAGTGGTACTTACTTCGAGATGCCCCTGAGTGAGACACTGAGACACAGATTGATGCAAAAACAAGAGGTTTAATTTCTAGCACACTGGGTCAACCCTCAATCAGAGATGAGAAGGCAACTCTGAATGGATATTACAAGCAGTTTTTATACTTTTTAGGGGCACAGTGTACATCAACAAGGTTACAGTTCAAACTCATTGGCTACACACATTGACCTTTAAGTCTATTTGGGACTTTCCACATGGTCAGGTGACTATCAGCCATTATATTCTGATAATTCTTTTACTCAAGAATGTTCCTGTGGGTGGAGAATGTAACTTGGCCTAGCCTTGACCCCAGGTGGAAGTGGGAAGCTGTAAGAAAGGTATGGGACTGGAAAACCCCTTAGGGTCCCTCAGAGTTTCTTTGGTCCCCTGTGCTCTGGGAGGGTCCCAGTTAGGCCAGGTATTGGGGTTAGGGTTGTAGTGGTAGACTCACCTGTGAGCCTGGGTCTTTAGAATTCTTGGGGACCAAGCTGTCTCAGGGTATGATTGGAGTGGGGAGGCTATAGCACCGGGATCCACTCCTGGGTGCAGATGCAAACCAGAAGACATATCTGACATTCTTAATGAGACCAAGAACCTGAGACTAGATAGATCATGGGCCTTAGGAAAGAATAGTTATTATTATTTTGCCAAATGAACACAGCAATAAAATGACCCCTAATCATTTATCATTATACCTATAGTTTAATGCATCCCTCCATACTCATCACAATAGTTTGTTTATGTGGTAAATGGTTATTGATACAGAGACCCATAACTCGTCAAGATATGCCCCTCAACAGAATAATGGATACAAAAAAAATGTAGTACATTTACACAATGGAGTATTACTCAACTATTAAAATCATGAAATTCTCAGGCATATGGATGGAACTAAAAAATATCATCCTGAGTGAAGTAACCCAGAAACAAAAGAACACATATGGTATGCACTTACTGATAAGGGGATATTAGCCAAAAAGCTCAGAATACCCACTATACAACCCACAAGCCATATGGAGCTTAAGAAGAAGGAAGGCCAAAATGTGAATGCTTCAATCCTACTTAGAAGGGGGAACAAAATAATAAGGGGAGATAGAGGGTGGGAGGGACTTGGAAGGAAGAGAGGAGGGGGAGGGAAAAGAGGGGCAAGATCATGTATGTAAAGAGACAGGAGAGAAGTATAGAGGGTCATGAAATTGAACAGAAATATATAGCAGTAAGGGATGGGGAACTGGTAACCACTAGAAAGTCCCAGATGCCTGGGAAGCAAGAGGTCCCAAGGACCCAATGGGGATGACATTAGCTGAAATACCCAACAAAGGGGAGAGAGAACTTGTAGAGATCATATCCAGTAGATAGGCACTGTCCCCAGTTGAGGGATCGGGCCACCCACTCATCTCAACTATTTTAATCCTGAATTATTCTTGGCCAAAGGAAAGACAGGGATAAAAATGGAACAGAGACTGAAGGAAAGGCCACCCAGAGACATCCCACCTAGGGATCCATCCCATCTACAGACACCAAACCCAGACACTATTGCTGATGTCAAGAAGCACTTGCTGACAGGAGCCTGGTATGGCTGTTCCCTGAGAAGTTCTACCAGTATCTGTCCAATGCTGATGTAGATACTCACAGCCAACCATATGACTGGGCCCGGGATCCCAATGGATGAACTAGAAGAAGGACTAAAGGAGCTGAAAGGGGATTTCCACCCCATAGGAAGAACAATAATATCAACTAACTGTACCCCTTAGAACAACCCCACCAATCAAATATATACAGGGAGGGATCCATGGCTCCAGATACATATGTAAGAGAGGATGGCCTTATCTGACATCAATAAGAGGAGAGGCCCTTGGTCCTGTGGAGGCTTGATGCCCCAAAGTAGGGGGATGTTAGAGTAATGAGGTAAGAGTGGGTGAGCACCCTTACAGAGGCAAAGGTGAAGGGAGGGATGGGGGTTGGAATGGGAGGTTTGTGAAGGGGTAACTAGGAAGGGGATATCATTTGAAATGTAAACAAATAAAATTATTAATTAAAAATAATTTGGAATGTTCATCCTTAAAATGAACATATCTTGTACCCTCTTCTCTCCCAAAGCCCACAGATCATTTTGGAGGGGGGGTAGAAAGGCTATAAGAGCCAGAGGATGGAAACAAAACAGGCTAGCTATACATATGCAGTGACAGACATGGTTACAGTGTGCACAAGGCTTGAACCAGACCAAATTCCAGCAAGGAGACAAGAAATGGCCAGTCCATAGCCAAGGAGCTATTAACTCTTAATAACTATCAATAAAGGGAGGGTCAGTTTAGTGTAATACTATTATCTGCTATAGGGCTACAATATCCCAATGGAAGGTCACACATTCAAGCATATTTGTGCTGCACGAATTGGACCTGAGGGATGAAAAATCCAAGGGACCCACATTTGGGTGATTACAAAGTGCGAGCATATCTTGGAGGATTTGGAGCAAGGGTGAACATGATCAAAATATTACATTTATCAAAATACACATATCTATTTTGTACATATGGAATACATACATACATTTTCTTACCAATGGTTTTTTTCATTTGTTTTTTCTCTCATATAATACATCCCAACCACAACCTCTCTTCCTTACATTTCTCCCCATCTTCCTCCTAACTCCCTCTTTCCTGGATCCACTGATCTTCCATTTCCCTTCAGAAAAGAGCAGGGCTCTAGTGATAACAACTGAATATGTCATAGCAAGTTACAATAAGACTAGGACCAAACCCATATATCAGCGCTGGTTGAGGTAACCCAGCAGGAAGTAAAGGTTCTAAAAGCAGGCAAAAGAGTCAGAGACACCTCTTCTCACTCTTTGGAGTCCCACATGAACACCAAACTGCAAAACAACAACGTATATGCAGATGACATAGCTCAGACACATGCAGGCCCTGTGATTGCTGCTTCAGTCTCTGTGAGCCCCTGTGAGCTCTGTTTAGTTGATTTTGTGGGTTGTGTTCTCCTGGTGTCCTCAATCCTAATGGCTCCTATCTCCTCCCCTCCTCTACACAACTATCTGCATGCCCCCTAATGTTTTGGTGTCTACATCTGCTTCCATCAGCTGCCAGAGGAAACTTCTCTGATAATGATTAAGCTAGGGACCAATCTATGTCTTTCCTTTTTTTTTTCTCTTCTTTTCTTTTCTTTTCTTTTATTTCTTTCTCTTCTCTTCTCTTCTCTTCTTTTCTCTTCTCTTGTTTTGTTTGTTTTGGTTGGTAGTGTTTGGTTCTACCCTATGTCTCTGAGCCATAGTTTCTGGTTCCTGGCCATTCAAGCAGTATCCTGCCTGGGCTTCCTCTTGTGGCTTTGGCTTCAAGTTAGATAAGTCAAACTGCCAAAGGCTCTGAGACACCATGGCCCTAGCACATCCTGTAGGCAGGATGGGTGTGGGTCAAAGATTTCATGGTTGGGTTGGTCAGTCCCACCTCTGGTAGCCTAGCCTGCTTACAGAAGATGGCCAATTCAGACTCCTTATCCTCCATTATTAGGAGTCCTTACTACAGTCACCCTCATAGGTTCCAGAAAGTTTCCACTGTTTTAGGTTTCCACACTGCCTCTAAATGACTGCTATTCCAGTCATCTAGATTTTCCCCCATATTTAATTTTAATTTCTGACAAGTTCATGTGTGTGTACATCATTTTTGTGATTGTATCCGATCCTGGTTATCCCCTTCCTACCCCTGCTCCTTTGTCCTCTCCAATTAATTCCCATCCTGTTTTCATGTCATACTTTTGTATGTGACTCACTGAGTTTAAGCAGAGTTGCTTTCCTGAGAATTGGTGATAGGTTGGTTACTAGCTCTTGAGCAACTTACCAGGGTACACACTGAAGAAAAAAAAAAAAGATTCCCCCTCCCGAACAGCCATTAACTACAAGCATATTCAGGTAATGTGAGACCACATGAGCCCCTCATCTGTCCATAAGGGGTGTTGAAGGGCTCAGTTTTGTGTAAGATTTGTTCAGGTAGCAACAGCTACTTTGTGTTCAGGATTGCAATGATCCTGTCACAAAAAGACAGCATTTTATAGCAAGTACTCTGCATCCTTGGGCTCTTATATTTTTTGATCCCTCTTTGGGGAACTCCTCTGACTCTTTTAAATGGGTTATACAGATGTATTGTTTACTGGTAGACACATAACAACAGTCTCCTATGGCCAGCAGATTGATCTCTGCATTAATCACAGCCTTCTCTGACCAATGCTGAGATCAGTACAAATTTCTATATATAAATATATAAATATACATATTTGAAGCCAGATTGACCACATATCCATTCAGTTAAGCAGTAGTAGTAGATGCTGACCTTCCCATGAATTTGTGACCTCCCCAGTTTTTGAACAGGTTTATGATAACAAACATGTATCCCCCCACCCCCCCACGGAGTAAGCAGCCTTCAAATCCAATGAGAAAGTAGATGAGAAAATGTAGAGCATTAAGCATTTGTAATGAAACCAGACTGTTTTATCCTTTCAAAAAGTTCTTGAAAATCTGTAGTCCTGATAATTTTACTAGACTAAACAAAAAAAAAAAAAAAGGCTCATTTGTCTCCAAAACAGAACTTCTATGCCAGAAGCCCACATTCCACAAAATTGTTTTCTATTTCAGAAAGGTCACAGTTGACAATAACATGGTAACTTTTCAAACACAGAGCTGGCAAATGCATTAAGATTTCTCATTGGAATTCCACACTTTAATAGTTTAGTGAATGTGTCTGTGTTTCTCTCTCTCTCCCTCTCTTACATACTTTTTTTTCTCTATGTGTGTATAATAAGCTATAACTCATACATATTACTATTGTAAAGCTGCATTTTTACAATGTATTTTAGTATGTATTAAATTACTATTGTCTCCCAAGGTTCCTTGTAGGAACAGTACTACTCACTGATGAACTCATTATTGATATTAAGTAATTCCCTTGCTACCTATAGCAAGCTAGTATTTCAATACCCAAAATGTTAGATTAACAGATATAATTAGATTTGTCACTGCATTAACATTATATTTTCCCCATAAATATTGAAAAATATATACTCAGACATAGAGGGAAAGAATATATTCTTAAGTATAGAACTGAAGAAGCCATTGAGTACTTATTAGAACTCTGGAAGTAAAGGTTCAGTACAAGCCAGTACAAGTCAGATTTGGGTGTATATTGACTATTGCTTTCACAAGCAAAATAAAATCAAAGTCTACTTTTTTGTTATTTTTCTCCGTTTATTGAAAATTGTTTCTTGCCGGGTGGTGGTGGTGCACTCCTTTAATCTCAGCACTTGGGAGGCAAAGGCAGGCAGATTTCTGAGGTCAAGGCCAGCCTGCTCTACAGAGTGAGTTCCAGGACATCCAGGGATACACAAAGAAACCTTGTCTCTGTGTATCCGTGAAAATACAAAATAAAATAAAAAAGAAAGCAAATTGTTTCTTTTCCCACATAATATACCCTGTGTATGTTTTCTTCTCCTTTTAGTCCACCAAGTTCTTCCCTATGTCTCCTCCCATCTGGATACACTCTCTGTCTTTTGTTAGAAAATAACAAGCTTCTAAGAGATAATAATAAAATACCACAAAACAAAATATAATAAAATAAAACCAAAAGAATTACATCAGACTTAGACAAGACAAACCAACAGAAAGAAAAAAAAGCCCAAGGGATGACTGAAGAATCAGAGACCAAGTCATTTGCACAATCAGGAATCCAATTACAAATCAAGCAAACAACAAACAAACAAAACAAACCTGTTGTGGGAAATATTTAAAAAAGGATGGCACGTTCCTGGGCTACACCCAACTACTGTCTGCCCCTGCTGCAGTCTTGCTGCCTATGCCTCTAGGCTAGCCCCAGCAGCAACCAATGGAGGTCTTCCCAGTTCAGGTTCACTTGTCTCAGAGCTGATAGTTCCTTCTCAGCTATCTACCTCCTGTTGTCACAAATCGGCTTAACCCAGTAAATCAAAATTCTTGAAGCTTATAATTAATCAGTCAGATTTATATTATTTCTCAATTCACAAAATGCCTATACAATAATTTCAGAGCCAATTGATAGTGATACAAGCTGCCCACCTAGATTAAACAAGTTATCTCAATTATTATATTCTTTTATGATATTCATATCTACCTGTGGCTATTTAAAGCCACTTGGAACCTGGATCGTCTTCCTCCCCTTCCATCTTCCTTTCTACACAAAACAACAAAACAAACAAAACTAAACTGTGCATGATGCTTCAGTCTCTGTAAGTTGAAAAAGACCCTTTACCCATTATCATATTAATTTAGAGGGTTTTGTTTGTTAGATGTACTCCATGACCTCACACTCTTAAATTCTTTCTGCTTCCTCCTTGGCTGGGTTCCCTGAGCTCTGAAGGCAGGGATTTGTGGAGACATCCCATTCATTGCTAAGTGTTTCAAGGTCTGCAATTCTATATATAGATAATGTCTGGCTTCGGGTTTCTGTGTTTGTTCCTTCTGAAACAAGAGAAAAGTTCTCTGAGGATGGCTGAGCAAGGTACTGATATTTGTTGTCTGTTTATTTGTTTGCTTGTTTGGTTGGTTTGGTTTTGACCAGTAGTATTTGGTATTACCCTAGGTCTCTGAGCTACCTAGTCTCTGGTTCTTAGGCCATCCAAGCACTGTCAGGTATAGGTTTCATCTCATGGAGTAGACCTTAGTCAAATTAGATATTGCTAAGTTACTCCCATAAGCTTGCTACCATTATTCTCTAGCATATCTTGCAGGCAGGACACCATTGTAGATTAAAGGGTTTGTGGCTGGATTAGTGTATATTTTTCTTCCTATACCAAAGATGTTAGAACAAAGGAGTGAAAGATTTATGTAGATACCAGCTCCAGTTCTCCAAGTTCAATGAATTGTAAAGGGGTTGTTTTAAGCAATGGGACCTTGCTGTCAATTTGTGGTGAGATATCCACAGCAGCCTGAGTTGTTAAGGGGATTCCCATGTGACTCCTTTGGTTGACAACTCAATTAGATATAACCCAATCCTTGAACTGGAATCTTCATTTGGCCTCTGACTCCACATTATATGGTGATTTCATGTAGATAACCAACACGCATGCATATATTTTAAAAAGTTCCTACTGTATTAGATTGCCATACTATCCCTCAAATGCCTCTTAATTTTAGCTGTTTTTCCAAGTTTTCAGAAAGACCTAGAAAGGGTGAGCCTTATTCATCAGTAATCCTCCTAAATGACAATTATATCTGGTAATTACCTGGATGGATGAGGAGCTTTGGAACAGGAGGATCAAGTGGAGATAGGGAGGGCTAGAAGATGGAATTAAGAGAAAACTGGGTGTTTCGGCTCAAAATTCTTCTTCAAACTGACTGATTCAAACTGGCTTTCCTCAGCTTCAGATTGATTGATCTGCTTGGCCTCCAACTAACCCTGGCAATTTGTGTTAATCTCCTGGGTCCTTCTCATTCTCTGGCTCATTCTGTCCTTGAAAAACTGTTCCAGCAAAACTGCCTCCTCTCTCTCTCTCTTTCTCTCTCTCTCTCTCTCTCTCTCTCTCTCTCTCTCTCTCTCAGCACTGCTCTCTTAAGTTTCCTTTCTTTTCTGTGATGTTATCTTCAGAGTTGGACATATCTTATCTCTGACTCATTCTGTTAAACCTTTCTCTGGTTCATCCATTGGTGATGTTCCTTTGGTCAGTAGCTATATTTGAAAATTTAAAAATGTTGATTTTTCTACATTTACTGTTTTCTTTCAAGAAAAAAAAAACTTCTCTGATATTTTGTTGTGTTGAAATAATTTCTATGGTAAAAGTAAAGTAAATGGTTGATTTATTTTCTCTTGATTGTTTATTTTCAGAGTATGTAAGTTGGTATTCTATGGAACAAGAAAAATAGATTCCACTGAAGTTTATATTTGGAGTAGGAGATCTCTTTTAAGATCTAGACTGAACTTAGAAAATTTGGTATTTAGTATGTTTCCATCACTCACACATATTGTTATGTTTGGTAGTTTTTGTATACTTTTGGCATTGACATATTAGTCTTTGAAAGTTTCCTTTTTATTATAACACAATGACAAAACATCTTCTTATTCATTTCCTATCTGTAACCTGGAGTTAGCTATTTCTTGCAAGGTTTCCTGGTACCATTTGTGGAGGATAGGTTTTTAACACTTATGTCTAATTTATATTTTTCATTCTAAATTATTTTGCAGGAAAATGGTATTATTCAGTGTTAATTTAGGTTAATTGTCAGTTAAACAAGAACAAAACTAGAGCAATATAGAAATACATTCTTTAGGTTCTTTGTGTATATGCAATTCAGAAAACAAACAGAAAAATCTTACTGAACTAACAGCATTAATTTAATATCATGTTATATGTTTGATGAAACTAAATTGTAGTTCATACATGAATATGACTGCAGAGGCATATTGGATGTGGTTTGCCCCATTGTGTGTATGAGATGACTCACTCCGCCCATCACTCTAAGTACCAAGATATTTTATTATGCACAGCACACTGGGTAGTAGCATATAATTTACAAATGAATTCTGACTCTTGTTTCAAATCATCCCAGAACAATTAAAACAGTATTATCTAGTGTCAACATGTTTGTAAATATAAATATGAATATGAATGTTGATACTGCATGACAGTAATTATTTGTAAAGTGTTCTAGGTGACCCAGAATTTGCTTATGTTCATTCATTTTGTATTATTCTGTGGGAGTTGCCTAGGTTACAGTGAAAGGAAGAAGAGAAATACAATTCTGACAAGAGATTCAGTTTAAAGGGAATATAGCTGATGACAAACTATGACTGCAGAATCATTTAAGAAAAAAAGAGACAGAAATATTTGATTTCTAAATGTACCGTAGCAATTCACTATTAGTTGGCTGAAGTTATTGAAGAAATCAGTGGGAGTGAATTAGACAATCTACAAAGCAAAGCACACTATAAATTATAGAATTTATAGAACCTGATTATATTATTGGTTCTAGTTATGTTATTGGAGCTAGGATAAAACTGTAGAGGCACTAAACATAAAGCAACACTTAATATTTTTGAAAACATGAAGGAAAAACCTTGCTTCATGCTTTTTTATCCCATGTGCTAGTCACTTTCCTCCTTTAAAGGAGTATCTTTTATGTTTTGATTTGATTAGATTTATTTTTTATTTCATTAAATTAGGTTATATGAAAGAGAAACAAATCAGAAGAACATTGCTATGGTCTCACTTGCTGAGAGAGTCAAGTAAGAATGGAGAGTGGAGATTCTGTACATTTTTTTTCTGGCTTGAAATTTTGGGATGTTATGACTAAACAGACACAAAAAGATTGCTTAGCATAGTGCCATAGTAATGCAAAGGAGATGGGATGTGAAATTGAACAAAGGATGATGTTAGAAATGGGGAAGTTTCCTGAGTTCTACAGATGTTAAGGAGGTAGAATTCTGATATTTTGATTGGCCAGATATTTAAGGAAAGAAGAGCAAAGATAGATTTGAAGTTTTTCAAAATTATCTATCAGAGTGCTGCCATTCTCAAGGTGACTCACACACACACACACACACACACACACACACACACTCACACACACACACTTTCTTTCCAAGTTTCTTCTAAGTATTCAGTTGGAATTGTCACAGGAAAAGACCATTAAGCAGTATTTGGCAAAGTATTAAATACAGAAATATGCCATTGTATACACTCATAAAAATACCTTTTTTCATCTAGGAAAGAAAATAGAAATGTAAAGACAACTAAACGGATGAGCATGGCCATAAGTCAAATCTGGACATGGACAAGTACCATTTCTTTCTCCTCCTCCTCCTCCTCCTCCTCCTCCTTTTCCTTCTCCTCTGGCCTCCTAGTCAGATAGTACTTAACGGTATCATATCTTTCTAGACATCTAAAAACTTTCTAGAGGTATATAGTTCTAGATAACTGGGCAAACGATCACAATTATCTAGAACAAAGCAATCTTTTAAAAAAAATACTAACTCAACAATTACTAGTTACCCTTCCCTCATCTCTGTTTAAATAGTGTTAAAAAGTGATAGCATAATAAGGCTTAATTCTCAGAACATAAGACATAAAATTACAACCTAGTTCATATCTCCTTTTCTGTCACAGTTCATCATTTTTTTTCTTGCATATCGCCAAATTTTTCACGTTTTTACTTTATGCAGACAGAAGCTAAGTGTCATACTCTGGGATTCTTTAGTGCTCATTTCATCTAGTTCC
>NC_045030.1:111543199-111543996 GCF_008632895.1 Mastomys coucha
GAGTAGCTCGTGATTGGCTCGGGCTGCGGAACCTCGGAATCCCGAACGCCAGGACCTTCCAGGTCCACGGCTGCCGCCCCCCGCGGCAGTTGAGAGCACGGCCTCCAACTGCTGGGGCGGCCGGGAAGGCGGTGGCGGTAAGAGCCCTGCGGCGGCGGCGGCGGCGGCAGCGGCGGCGGCGGCGGGGGCGGTGACAGGTAAGGAGACTCCTGAGGAGAAACTCGGGAGCGGCGGCTCTGCCACGCTCAGCGCGTTTCGGTGAGGGGGTGAGGCTCCCACCCAGCGTCTCGGGGAGGGCGAAGGGAACAATGGAAGTGGCGTCTAGTCCCCGAGCTTCACCTCAGCCTCCGGAGCCCCCTGGCTTCCTCGTTCTCTGCCGGCGGAAGGCCAGGGAGAGGTTGGGAAGTGAGGGGTCTCCTCCTCCGTCAGCCCCCTCCTCCCCTAGCCCGGAGCCCCCCGGGGAGAGCCAGAGCCGTCGTTGTGGCCGTCGGTGGTTGAGGGTGACAGGAAAATGGCGGAAAACAAAACGGTGGAGAGTGCGGCGTCCCCTTGGCATTTTTCTCTCAGCGACCCCCCCCAGCCCCCACCCCCCTCCATGTTCCTCTCGCCCGCGCCCCACGTCGTTGCGGCCGGCCGTTGCGAGCGGCGAGGCGGCGGCAGCGGCGGCAGTGGTGGACGGGAGCCTTTGGCATGCCCGAGGGCTAGCTAAGCTCCACCGCTCCAGTGGTCCGGGGTCGGGTATAGGACGGAGCGGGGCTCCGGAGCCGTCAGAGCTGGGTTGTGTGTGAGGGGGGCGG
>NC_045030.1:111544006-111550686 GCF_008632895.1 Mastomys coucha
GGGGGGGGGGGGTGCCGTGTGCGGCTACGGTCGCCTCAGCCCGATCACCACCATTTTGCTTGGTGGCCGGCTCCCACGTACGGCGGGGCTGCCGGAGTGAGGGGCGGTGAGCCTGCCGGCTGGGCGGCACGGGGCGGGGGCAGCGCCGGTGACCGCTGCGCCGCGGGTGAGCGGGGTGGGCGCCGCGGGGGGGACGCCTCCCAGGCTGGGTCTCGGCGCTCCGCTGCGAACGCTCGCCGGCTCGCCGGCTCGCTCGCTCGCTCCTCTGGCTCACTAGCTCGCTGGCTCTCTTGTTCTTGTTCGCTGGAACATCAGTCGGCTGGGCGACAGCCGAGGAGAGGGCACGTGTGTGCGTTCTGCTGGAAATGATTGAAACTTGGCACGGTCGTGGGAAAGGGAGACTTCTGCGGGAAGAGTGCAGCGTCCAAAGCTGCAATATTGCTACTTGCCAGGGCTCCTTTGTCTTATCTCCGCAAATACTACTTTCCCATTCTCTTGCCCAGCCTCCTTACCATCATTTCTCTTCTATCCCTCGCCCCTTTGACAGCACGGAGAAGCTCGCTCCCCAACGAGCTTTTTAGAGGAGACACTACAGGAGTGTAAAATTTGATTTTTTGTGTTTTCTGCTTCCCGTGCAATGATAGAAGGGTGTTTACTTGAAGTGTACTTGCTTGGTTTATCTCTGTTCGAAAACGCGAAAACGCGTCTGGGGTACTCTGAGAAGGCTCAGACGCTTAGCTATCTATTGGTTATTAAACAACATACTGCTGTTCCCTTACATTATTTGTTATTAATCTTATTGAAACTTGCTATATGTGAAAAAGTATTCCACTTTATTTCTTTGCTATTCGAACAGTGTGGCACTTCCCATAATACTTGCCTTCTATGTTGTAATCTTTACACTTCATTGAGTGCTAGGGCAGATTTTATTCTGTGTGGAAATGGCAAAGATAAACCTTGCTCTTGTTTGTTCTTTACTTTCCAAAATAAGGTGTTTTAAAAAACCCAATTTAAAGACGATTTGGGCTTAGTCAAGCAGTTGAAGGCTAAATGTAATAATATTTTGTATTGTAGTAGTTATTTTGGGGATGACTGGTGGCATCCCTTTGGCTGCTTTTTATATAAACACAGAATTGAGCATGTGAGCTATTTGAAACCTCATCTTATAAGTTGGAGAGTAAAGAAAAACATTCTTAAGTAGTGTAAGAGATTTGGTTTAAAATGTCTCGAAGTATCTAATTTCTGTTTCCATAATAGGTAAAGACCATTTTCCCAAAGAAAATGAATTGTTTTGAAGGAAAAAAATAAGAAATTTTGCAAAATTTACTTTACAATCCATAAGAAAATCTTCAGTTTCTTCAATCCACTTGTAAAAGGTGATTAACAAATTACTTACTCTTTTCTTCAGTAGCTACATAAAAAGTTAAACCACAGAGTGGGATCTATAATTGTATTAGTTATCTGATAAAGGAAGCAAATGATAAAATTGTAGTCCACATAGTGTAGTTTTAAGTGTCAAAATAAATCCTTATGGTATTTTTATTTAAGTATATAAATATATAGGTAATTTATGGTGAACTCCATTGGTCTTTTGTCCTCATCTTGGATGAGAGCAAGTCAGAAAGCATACTAATTTTAAAGAAAGACAAAATACAGCTAAGAAGTCTTCTCCAATAATTTTGCTCTCAGATAATTTACCTAATTATTTTGGTATTTAGACATACTTATCCACTTATATAGCATATTTTTGTGTCTAAAGTATACAACCCAAATGTTTAATAAAGAGAACTCCAAGAGCCTTCTGTCTGTTGGGTAGCTGTTGCTTTACAGAAGGGGGGAAAAGCTTAGCTATACCCTAGTGCTTAAGAACTTAGTTTTGTGTGTGTGTGTGTGTGTGTGTGTGTGTGTGTGTGTGTCATTGTTCTAAAATTTTCATTAAGGACATACCTTTGTGTGATATGGGTCAATATAACAAACACTTCTGAGCAATAATAAGATAAATACCTTTAAAAATACACACCTTTTCTATTGTTGGGCTAAAGTCTTTTGTTGCTAGGGCAATGCACATCTGATATGCAATTATAAGTAACATATTGAGTGCCAACCTCTGGCTTTCGGTTGCATATTGCTTGGTTGCCCTATAGGAAATGAAAGGGGTTCAGCTATTTAACAATTTCCATGAGAATGGAATTATTTTAGTAAGAGTACTGAAAAATATCAGTGTACAATTCTAAATATTTGTATGTGATTGATCTTATCTTTACCATATTTAGGAAGCAGTCATGTTTCATGAGTCCTCAAAACTGTGAGACAAGAGAATGTAGTAGAGTGAGGCCAGAAGTCCTTACTCGTTCAAAGAACTCCGGGGAAACTTGTGATAGAACATTTTGCATTATAAGTAGAACCCCAGGAACCAGAGGTGAATACAATATCTGCAGAGCTCCGCTGCAGGGCTGATCTGGTTCTGGAAGAAATGGATGAGAGCTACTGGATGAAATTCACTAATACTAGACACCCGAGTCCTCTAGTAATGTATACATAATCACATCTATTAATCTGTCGTCATCTTTTTATTTATTAAGTATATTTTAACTGAACCTCAGTCTTGCAGTTTTGTTCTTTTGCTTGTTTTTTAGTCCTATTCCTACGGCTCATTACCATAACTGTGCCTCGTTTTCTGTTATCTTGGCTTTACTTCCACCTGCCCCTTTTACGTACGGTTCTCACATAAAGCATCTAAGCAGTTTTGAATATTTTTTTCTTTTGTAAAGAGCTTTGCATACCTGGTTGAAAGGCATATTTTCTATTGTATTTTTCTCAAAACAACTAACTTGAAATAAATGCATTTAAACCCTTTTTCAAACCATTTGTTTTACAGATACGTGTGAATGAGCTTTGCTAAGGATGGATTCAGGTGGTGGAAGTCTTGGATTGCACACTTCAGATGCTAGAATGGCTCATACCATGATTATGCAGGATTTTGGTAAAGCATTTTCTTTGTTGTACTTAATTATTGTAAAGTAATAACATATTAACAATAAACCAAGAAATTATAATTACAATGAACTTTTAACTTGGAAAATAAAATTGTACCAATTATTTTCTTAAAGGCATATATATATATATATATATATATATATACACAACCTATTTAAGGTTATATACTTTGTGAAAAGGTTGAAAAAAAGACTTTGAATATAAAAGTGGTATTTTAGTAGAAATGAAAAACTATTCATAAGTGCTTAATTGTATCACATGGGTAGTATACATTAGTTTTCAAATGTAGAAAATGCTAAATCATATTAAGTTGCATTGTTCACAAAACTAAAAAGGCAAGTGCTCTATCAATACAAAAATATAAAAATTATAAAGAGATAAAAGTAAATCATGTACTTGGCCATCATATTCAGATATCATTTCCTCAAGGTTATTACCAGTAGATGAACTTATTTTTTAAAAGACTTTTTTGTGTATGTATGTGTGTGTATCTGTGTCTGTCTGTCTGCCTGTGTCACACTTCTATAGCTACCCAGACAGTACATAAGCAGGCATTGAATCTCCTGGTGCCAGAGTTAGGGATTGCTCTGAGCTGTCTGACAGGGGTGCTTAGAACTGAACTCAGGTCCTCTAAGAGCAAGCACTCTTAA
This sequence comes from Mastomys coucha, assembly GCF_008632895.1. NCBI lineage: Eukaryota > Metazoa > Chordata > Mammalia > Rodentia > Muridae > Mastomys > Mastomys coucha. Next base: position 111,547,654 of record NC_045030.1, read on the forward strand.
TGACTGAGCCACTTCTCCAGCCCACCTTTTTCTTTTTTCCCCTAATAAAAGATTCCTTACTTTTATGCTCATTTTTAGTAGCCTTAAGAGAATAATCATTTTGATGAAAATATTAAGAATATATTAATAGTTTTAAAAAAACACTAAATTTTGGGAAGCTTGGTCTGAGTTTTAGAGGAGATAGAGGTATCTAAATTAAAAGAGGCAGGGATGGGATATTAAGAATTGAAGATGAGATAGGAATAAATGCAAATAGAAATGATAAATTGGTGTAATAAGGACACAGAACCCATAGGTTGATGTGAAGTTGGTGAAGCTGAAATCAGTGATCGGGGACTAGAACTGGTAATACTTTGCTCAATTAAGAAAATTCTGCTACTGTTCTCAGCATGGTGCAATATGCCATTTGCTGCACTATTTTAAGGTTCACAGTAATAAGAATTAGAGGAACTGTATTCTTGTCTTGACAGTGATGTTATTGTCTATAGTACTAATCAACTTTTATAATGAAGAGGTTGAGCTAACATTTAAGGTCCTCTTCTATATTTACTTAACATTTGTCAGATTAATACAGTTGGGTAACTCTAAGGTTGAATTTAGTAAGGATGGAGATGATTTTTAAGGCGATATATGAAGGAGTTATGGATTCATTCTCCTAAAAGTTGAATGGGTTTTGTTGTTTATGAATTATTTAGAAATTATTTGGGGTGGGTTAAAAAAGTACAGGATTGTGATAATTAATCTTTGTTGGTGACATGACAGGTTTGAGAGGATTTTTAGTGGTTATCAAATCACATGCTTGCGTATATCTGTTAGTGTGTTTTTACAGAAGACTGAGTGGGACGAAAGACCCAGCTTACACATGAGCATCACCATCCAACAAGGGACCTTAAGACATGCAATAAAATAGGAAGAATGGAAAATGCCTGCTACTGCAGGCATAGTTTCCTAGTGCATCTTTTTCTCCATGAGGTTAGCTGCTTTGCTACTTGCTCCCTGCCATGGCATTCAGCCTCACACTTAGGCACGTAGCAATGGAAACAGGCTGAAATCTCTGAAACTATGAGCTAAAATTAATCCTTTAAATTTCTCTATCATGTTTAAACCACACTAATGAAAAAAGGAGACAGAAAGAATTACAGGATTAAGACGTTATTTCTTTTTGTTCTTAAAATTCTTGGCTGGAGAGTTGATAGGGTTTAGAGTGCTAGAACCAGTTAGGTTTCTACTTAGGCTTTCTAAGAGACAGATACTTGAATTTTAATATACTAAATGCTTTTATTTTAAATGTCAAATTTGCAACTTCCTCAATACATTGAGGTTTTCCTTTATGTAATATTTTATTTCCTTTTACTTGTTTAGGAAATAGCTACATATTGAATATATATATATATTTTTTTTTCATTGAGATATAATTCATACTGTTCCATACTGTTCACTCCTTTTAAAGTTTATTTTTAAGGGAGTTATTTTAATTTACTTGTGTGTGTGTGTGTGTGTGTGTGTGTGTGTGTGTGTATGTGCACAAGTGCTACTTTTATGCTGATACATGTAAAAGCCAGAAAAGAGGGTGTTAGATCCCTGGGAGCTGAAGTTACAGGTAGAAAAAAAGCCACCTAATGTAGATGCTGTAACTGAACTTGGATCCTACGGAAAAGCAGCAGGCATACTTAACCACTGAGTCATCTCTCCAGACTCTATTTTAAAGTTTATAATTCCACATTTTGGTACAGTTAGAGAATTATGCAATCATATTTTTGAAAAACATTTCTTATAAAAATTATAATTTCAAAAATATATATGAAATAAGTCTCATATATGTTATTAGTTATTACCCATCTTTTCATTTTTCAACCAGTTCTTAACAACCAGTAATTCAATTTATAGATTCACTTATTCTAAACAATTCTTATAAGTACAATCATGTAATATATGGCCTTTCATGCATAGCTTCTTTTACTTTAACACATTTCCATGTGTTTATAATCATATTTTGTTTACTACCCTGTTGGTAGATATTTGGGTTGCTGAAATACTTCAGTGTTTTAGATCAATTTTGTGTTCGACTTGAAGCTTTCTATTTTAGGCTTACTCCCTTTGAGGCATGTGTCATACTCCAAGGCATACTTGAAACCATAAGATAAACATCAGAGCTTGGGGGTCATTTTCATATATTTACATGTTATTTAGCTATAGAATATATTATATAGCTATGTAATATCTATAAGTATATATATTATGTAAAATTCATTTTGTATATCCACTGTTGTTTAAGAAAGGAGTAAGAAGATGAGAAAGTTTGAGAACTACTTCTAATTTTGGTTGGCATTTTCATATTTGAAGTCTTCTTTTAAAGTGAATTAATGGAGTAAATACATTTATTTATGTCAGCAAAACTAGAAAGGTACTGTTTTGTTGTTGTTGTAGTATGTCTATTCATGATTGAACTACTTAGTCATGTTTTTGAAATGATAATATTTTGGATCCATTTTGTGATTTTTTTTAAATTGAAGTATATAAATCAATGCAAATTGAATTTTTATATTGTAGTAAGATTGTTTTTCATAATTATAGTTAAATCAAGAATTGCTAACATGAGCAAAGTTTACTCATGGATTTGATTTGTGATGGTGCTTTCCTAAAATATGCTAGGTTTCCATCTGTCCTTAGTAAATAGATTTTTAAAACTTTGAAGTTATAAAATATAGAAATTTGTATACACAGCCATGTAAATAGACAATGTCATAAGGTCTCCAAATTCTGTAAGGTTCTCAATTGATACTATGGGATTAATATTGTATAAAAAATTTGAAGAACTAATTTAGAGGTTATGAGATCAATTTCTTTTGAAGGATCATTGAGATTGAAATTTTTCCAATATTATGTCTTACATAGTATTTTTGCTGATGTTTGAGTACAGTGATTATACGGTCAGTGTTGCTTTGAAACTTAAATAGCAAAATGGCCTTAGGTAGTAGTCCAAGAGAACAGTGTCAAGAAAGACATTTTTTGCTATCGCTCTAGTGGAGTACC
>NC_045030.1:111550696-111561000 GCF_008632895.1 Mastomys coucha
TCTCATTGGTTCACATTTGAAAGATGATTGTTTATCCTTTGTAATTTTTTAACTAATAAGGTAAATTCTTTATGCCATTAGGTGTTGCTTAATAAATTTTAAAATAATATTTAAATAAGTTTTTATGTGATAGGTTTTTTAAAGCCTCAAAATATTACTATAGTAATGCTCTATTTGCTTAATTTTATAAAGTCTCTCTTTTAAAACTTATCTAGGGTAAGAAATGAAACTTTATGCTTCTAGGTGAGTAGAAGAAGAAGGAAAAAAAAAACCCTACAACTCCGAGTCAAAGAATGAATACAGCTAAATTCTCTAAAATATAGTTTCTGGGTGCTAGTGAGATGGTTTAGCAGGTGAAGTACTTGCCGAATAGCCTGACTTCAATTCCCGGAATTCACGTAAAGGTTAAAGGAAACAACAAACTCCAAAAAGTTCTCCTGTGGGGTTATCCCTCAGTTTTATATACACAATGATAATAAGTACATTTTTAAAAGAAAATATGTTTTCTTAATATATAAAATGGAGAAAACACTCACCCTTATTTTGAGGATTAAATGAGATTATATGTATATGTATATATGTGCTCCCTCACATACATAAGATAAGGTTGCTTGATCATTATTAGTGCATAATAAATATTACTCATGTATCTGAATAAATGTCATTTTAAAGGAATTACAGCTCATATATAGCTGAATTTGTTTTAGAATTTAATAAAGTATAACACATTAACTGATGAGAAGAAATAAAAATAAGGATTATTTTAGTTTGAGTAATTGGATAATATTCTGTTGTACTCATTAGTTCTTGAAGATGATTTGGTTCAACTTTTAAGAAATATACTCAGGGTAAAAAAGAATATTTATGATTCATTTTGGTTTAGGTTTGATTGATTTTGACCTACTCTGGGCTAGGTGAACTTGGAATAGTTTATTTTATTTTCTTTGAATTGCTGAGCCAAGTTAATCTGAGCATAAGGCAACACTAGCTAGAATTATTCTATCCTTCTGTCTGTCCCCATTATCTGATGAGAAATCAAACTAATCTCCAACCATACCCTGAAATAATTGGGATTTCTTGATTATCAAACCATTGATTTGTGAAAATATTTTTATGAAATAATAATCTTAGCATCTCTATATAAAGAATTCCATTATTAGGAATTGAATAGGCTTAATATTTAATTTTCTTTCATGAAGCTATCATTTCTAGTCTGGATAAATGTAAGATTTGAAACCCCACTCTGTGCTTATCTCTTAATTTTCTGGAGTAATAAATGACCAAGAGTACTTTTTAAAAAAATTATCTTTAATCATTTTTTACAGTCCAGTCATTATCCCCCTACCATTCTGCCCTCAGACAGTTCCTCAACCCATTCCTCTTCCCTGTCTCCAAGAGGATGTCCCTACCCAACCCCACCCCACCCTGCCAGGCCTCCCCACTCCTTGGGGCTTCAAATCTCTTGAAGGTTACATGTCTCTTCCAGGCCAGACCCAGCAATAATCTGCTGTGTGTGTTGGGGGCCTCATATCAGCTGATGTATGCTGCCTGGTTGCTGGCTCATTGTCTGAGAGATATATTGTCATATTGATACATTGTCAGGAGTCCAGGTTAACTGAGACTGCTGGTCTTCCAGTGGGGTTGCCCTCCTCCACAACTTCTTCCAGCCTTTAGCTAATTCAATCACAGAGGTCCAAGACTTCAGTCCATTGGCTGAGTATAAAAGTATCTGCTTCTGCCTCAGTCAGCTGCTTGTTAGGCCTCTCAGAGGACAGCCATGCTAGGCTCCTGTCTGTAAGCACACCATAGCATCAGTAATAGTGTCAGGCCTTGGAGCCTCCCCTTGAGATGGATCCCAGTTTGGGTCTGTCACTGGATTTCCCTTCCCTCAGGCTCTTCTCCATTTTTGTCCCTGCAGTTCATTTAGATAGGAACAATTCTGGGTCAGAGTTTTTGACTGTGGGATGGCAACCCCATCGCTCCACCTGATACCCTCCCTATCTTTCTGCTGGAGATGGACTCTACCAGTTCCCCCTTCCCACTGTAGGGTGTTTTGTCTAAGGTTCGTCCCTTTGAGTCCTGAGAGTCTCTCACCTCCCAGGTCTCTGGTACATTCTAGAGGGTCCTCCCCACCTCCTGAGGTTACCTGTTTCTATTCATTCTGCAGCCCCTTGGGGCTTTGCTCCTGTCGCCCCCAATACCTGATCATGTTTCGCTTTTCCCCTTCTTCTCTCCTTTCCCACCCAAATCCCTCCCTCTCTATTCCTCCTCCCCACATGATACATATTCTTTTTGTCTATCAGTTTTGTGGGGTTATGGTTATGTCTTTATTTTTATTTTTTGAGATTATAATATAATTACATTATTTCTCTTTCCTTTCCTTTCTCTAAACCCTGTCCTACATCCTTCCTTGCTGTCTTTCAAATTCATGACCTCTTTTTTTCATTTATATATATTTCTAAATATTTTTCATGCATGTATATTCCTAAATGTAACCTGCTAAGTCTCTGTAATATTACTTGTTATATATATTTTCAGGACTGACTGTTAGGTATTGGATAAGCAATTGGTGTGCTCTTCTCTGATGAAGACTATTTCTCTCCCACTCTGTGAATATTCCTTAGTTTGCCTGTAGCTCCTTGTGTAGGGGTGAGGCTTTGTGTCCATTTTGACATGTCTGTTATGTTCTTTTGATGTAATTTAGGATTGCGGTAAAAATTTAAGAATGTCAAAAAAAAGAATTAGAATAGCTGAAAGGGAGGTTGGGTGTGTTGGCATGTGCCTGTAATTCCAGAACTCCTGAGGCAAAGTCAGGCCAATCATGAATTCAAGGTCGACCTTGACTACTTAACTGCTTTGAAGCCAACCCGAACTGCATGAGACCCTGTCTCAAAAGTCAGTATAATAGTAATGATGATCCCAGGATCTTGGTTGAAACATCAGCTTCTTTTTTCATTCTTAGTTTTTTATCATTGACAATATAAGCTGGTTTTCATCTTTAACTAACTTCCTGATGAATTGGCTATAAGTTGCATTGTTTATCTCCATAATAGTATCTTTACATTCTTTCAGATATTATTTTATGAGAAAGTGATCATTAGGTCAAAAAGGCTGTGTACTAGGTCATTTCATGTAGATAATACATTTTAAGTAGACCCACAAGCTCAATTCATTTATTTTACCACCTTAGGGTGGCAGAGTTTAAAATCCTTCTATAAGGGAATTTATACTCTTACAGTATTTACAAAGCAAGTGGGAACTTGGTGCTTACTATGCTTCTCAAGAGAAAAATTAACATTTTCTCCCTCTTTCAAACTTACTAATATTATCAAGCTAAGTTGTAGTCAAATATGAGTTAAGATTCTTTTCTCCTAAATCAGGTGTTAAAAGGTTCTAAGGTTAAGTGATATAGCAATTCTTTTAAGTTAAAGAACTGATGGGGCTTCTGTAGTTATATAATCTTGTATATTTGTAGTATAATGTATTAACTTATAACAATATCCTCTTGCTTCTCTTTTTTCAAAAATTATAGTCATAGAAATTGGTAAAAATTAGTATTCATTCCCCTCAATGCTAGTATCCTATTTAATATTAGTACAATACCAAACCCAGAATATTAATGTTTTAGATAATTCCTGTTCTTTAAAATGATATGCCTCATTCATTTTCTATCATTTGGACATATATTTGTGTGTTGATTTTAATTTTTACTCATATCTTTTAAAAATTATTTTATTTACATCTCAGCATTGTCTCCCCTTCCTGTTCCCCCTCCCACAGTTCCTCATCCCATTCCTCCTCTCCCTTACCTACAAGAGGGTGCTCCCCCCTACTCTCCACCAGTCCTCCCTCTTTCCTGGGACCTCAGGTCTCTCTAGGATTAGGCAAATCTTCTCCCACTAAGGCCAGACCAGCCAGTTCTCTGCTACATATGTACCAGGGGCCTTGGACTGGTCCATGTATGCACCTGGTTGGTGGCTGAGTCTCTGCGAGCTCCCTAGGGTCTGGATTAGTGGAGACTGCTAGTTTTCCTCTGAACTTGCTCACCCCTTCAGCTCTTTAACCACAGGGGTCTCAGAGTTCAGTCCAATGGTTGGGTATAAGTCTGCTACTGTCTCAGTCAGCTGCTGGTAGAGCCTTTCAGAGGACAGTCTTGCTAGGCTCCTATCTGTAAGCACAAAATAGCATCAATAATAGTATCAGGCCTTGGTGTCTCCCCTCTCCCCCACCATGAAATGGATCCAAAGTTGGGCCAGTCACTGGACCACGTTTCCTTCAGTCATTTCTCCATTTTTGTCCCTGCAATTCTTTTAGACAGGAACAATTCTGGGTCAGAAGTTTTGATGGGTGAGTAACCCCATTACTCCACTTGAAGCTCAGCCTTTATACTGGAGGTGAACTCTTTGAGTTCCCTCTTCCCACTGCTGGAAATTTTAGCTAAAGTCACCCCTACTGAGTCCTGAGAGTCTCTCACCTCCCAGGTCACTGGTACTTTCTAGAGGATCCCCCAACTTCTCACCCCCAGGGGCTGCATATTTCCATTCATTCTCCTGGCTCTCTGAACTTCTCTCCTGCTCCCACCCCTACCCCCTGATCCTACCCTGTTCTTGTTTTCCCTTCCTCGCTTCCCACCCAGGTCCCTCTCTCCCTTACCTCCTCTAATTACTTTGTTCCCCCTTCTAAGTAGGATTTAAGTAGCCTCACTTGGGCCTTCCTGCTTGTTAAACTTCTTACGGTCTGTGGATTGTATCCTAGGTATTGTGTTCTTTTTGGCTCATACCCACTTATTAGTGAGTACATACCATGCATGTCCTTTTGGGTCTGAGTTTCCTCATTCAGGATGATATTTTATAGTTCCATCCATTTGCCTGTAAAACTCATGATGTCCTCATTCTTAATAGCTGAGTATTAGTCCATTGTGTAAATGAACCATATTTTCTGTATTGATTCTTCTGTTGTGGGAGGTCTGGGTTCTTTCCAGCTTCTGGCTACCATAAATAAGGCTGCTATGAGCATAGTGGAACACGTGCCCCTGTGGCACGGTGGGGCAACTTTTGGGTATATTCCCAAGAGTGGTATATCTGGGTCTTCAGGTAGAACTATTTCCAATTTTCTGAGGAACCTCCAGACTGATTTCCAGAGTAGTTGTACCAGTTTGCAATCCCACCAGCAATGGAGGAGTGTTCCTATTTCTCCACATCCTCACCAACATGTGCTGTCACTTGAGTTTTTGATTTAGGCATTCTGACTGTTGTAAGGTGGTATCTTAAGGTCATTTTGATTTGTATTTACCTGATGACTAAGGAGTTTGAACACTTCCACTTCCTTAAGTGCTTCTCAGCCAATGGAGATTATTCTGTTGTGAATTCTCTGTTTAGCTTTGAACTCCATTTTTTACATTGGGTTATTTGGGTTCTTGGAGGTTAATTTCTTTAGTTCTTTATATATTTTGGATATTAGCTTTCTATCAGATATAGGGTTAGTGAAGATTTTTTTCCCCAATCTGTAGGTTGCCAATTTGTTCTATTGCCTGTTTTTTGCCTTACATAAGCTTTTCAGTTTCATGAGGTCCCATTTATCAATTGTTGATCTTAGAACCTGAGCCATTTGTGTTTTGTTCAGGAAATTTCTCCCATACCAATGAGTTCAAGGTTTTTTCTCACTTTCTTTTCTATTAGTAGATTCATACTGTATCTGGTTCTATGTTGAAGTCCTTGATCCACTTGGACTTGAGGTTTGTGCAAAGTAATAAATATGGATCTATTTTCATTCTTCTACATAAAGACTGCCAATTAGACCAACATCATTTGTTGGAGATGGTCTTTTTTCCACTGTATGTTTTTGTCATTTTCGTCAAAGACCAAGTGTCCATAGGTATGTGGGTTTATGTTTTGGGTCTTTGATTCTATTCCACTGATTGAGCTGTCTGTCTCTATATCAGTACCACGTGGTCTTTATCACTATTGCTCTGTAGCACAGCTTGAGGTCAGAGATTGTGATGCCCCCGGAAAGTCTTTTATTGTTGAGAATCATTTTGGCTACCCTGGACTTTTATGTTTTCCATATAAAGTTTTCCATGTCTGTGAAGAATTGTGTTGAAATTTTAGTGGGGATTGCATTGAACCTGTAGATTGCTTTTGGTAAGGTGACCACTTATTTGTGCATCAATTATAATTTTTTGTTTGTATGTTACTCTTTTATATAATTTCACATATGTATCACTTTCTTTTTTTAAAGATTTATTTGTTATAATATCTAAGTACACTGTAGCTGTCTTCAGACACACCAGAAGAGGGTGTCAGATCTTATTACGGATGGTTGTGAGCCACCATGTGGTTGCTGGGATTTGAACTCAGGACCTTCAGAGGAGCAGTCAGTGCTCTTATCCACTGAGCCATCGTACCAGCCCTGTGCATCACTTTCATTCTGACTATTCTCACCTCTTCCTTCTTACCACCCCTGTTCATTCCTCCTCACAACAAATTTCTCACATTCATGTCTTTTTATTTTACATTGTGACCCTCCAAGGTTATCCAGAGCTATCTGTCTGACGGTGTTTAGAGCTATCCTTTGGAGTCTGGTAAGCTGAGGAAAGGTTATACAGTTAATGACAGTGATTTTCCCCTCTCTCATATTCTATACCTAGCCAATGGTTTAGAGGTAGAGGATAGATCTCCAAGAGTAGTTCTCTCTTCTTTGACTGGTTTTTGACATGGCTGGTCTTATGTGGGGCCAATATAAGGTTAAGAGAGTTAAGAATTACATGTCTAGGTAATGCTTTTTGTAACAGTCCACCTTAGCTTTGAATCTTATGTACATCTTACTCTACTGTATTTAATGTTTCCTTGCCTTTGAAGTGGTAATTTAAGTAAAATTTTTAGGGACAGACCCACATCTGTCATTTATTTTCTTCATTTTGAGTAGTAGGTCCAAGTCCTGATAAGTTTCCAGAGATTTTGTTTTCTAGTTGTTAGTTGTATCACCTTACTTGTATTTATTACTGAGAAAGAAATTCTTTGGAAAGGCTGTGGCAGTGTCGATTTAACCAAACATTTATCTGGTGATGGATTGATAATGTTTATTTTCTACTATCATAAATAACAGCTATTATGAACTATTGTGAATATTTAAGTGTAGTTTTTGTGTAAACATGTTTTCTGTTTTCTGGGGAGAAATGCCTTATTTGCAATTGTTGGTTTATATAGAAAATGAATGTTTAGTTTTGTCAGAAACTGTCAAAAACTATTTTTTCGGAATGACTGTTAACATTTTGCATTTCCCTAAATATATACAAGACATATTTTCTCAGTCTTTACAAGCTTGGTTTTTATTTTAGTTATTTTAATTAAAGTATAGTGATTTCTCATTTTGACTTTTTTGCTTTTAAAGGACAAATTTCTTTTAACATCTCTATCTAGATTATTTTTGGCTTTTTTACACTGACTTCTAGCCCAATTCCAAATTAGTGATTTTTTTAGTACAGTCATCAACAATCCTTTTAAATGTTTAATCAAGACATGTAGTACATATTTAAACTATTTTATGAAAGTACTTATTAGTTAAACATAATATTTTATTAATAAAATAACTTTACCTTTTTTTGAATAATTGTTTGTATTGTAGTGGCTGGAATGGCTGGTACTGCACATATCGATGGAGACCATATTGTAGTTTCAGTTCCTGAAGCTGTATTAGTTTCTGATGTTGTCACAGATGATGGGATAACTCTCGATCATGGCCTTGCAGCTGAAGTTGTCCATGGGCCTGACATTATTGCAGAGACTGATGTAGTAACAGAAGGGGTGATTGTTCCTGAAGCTGTACTTGAAGCTGATGTTGCCATTGAAGAAGATTTGGAGGAAGATGATGGAGATCATATATTAACTTCGGAGCTTATAACAGAAACTGTAAGGGTTCCTGAGCAGGTTTTTGTGGCTGATCTTGTTTCTGGTCCTGATGGACATTTGGAACATGTGGTCCAAGATTGTGTTTCAGGTGTTGACTCTCCCACAATGGTATCAGAAGAGGTTCTTGTAACTAACTCAGATACAGAAACTGTGATTCAAGCAGCTGATAGTGTTCCTGATTCTACTGTTACCATAAAAACTGAAGATGACGACGATGATGTCAAGAGCACTTCTGAAGACTACTTAATGATATCTTGTAAGTGAAACATAAAATCAATTACTTGAGATATTAATTTTTATAATATGGAAAGATTCTGGAATCAAATATAGATTCAGTAGAAGTAATAGAAAAAATCTTTTTGAAAATAATTTCAAAGCTGTGGTATTGAGATGCTTTTTTGTTTTGTTTTTTCGAGACAGGGTTCCTCTGTGTACCCTGGCTGTCCTGGCACTCACTCTGTAGACCAGGCTGGCCTCGAACTCCCAAGTGCTGGGATTAAAGGCGTGTGCCACCACCACCCGGCAAGTTTACCTATATTTTTAATATGCTCTGAAATTGCATACCAGAGTAAAGTGGATGTCAGTTAAAGTCTTAGAATAGAAGTATATATTTGAAAGGCTCAACAGAAACATTAACTAATACAAAGTTTAATGATAAATTATGTATATTTCAGAATGAGTAGTAAATTATGTTAACTGCTTTTTAAAAACATCAGGTACTGGTATTGTCAATAAGCATTTACATAAGAACTTAAGCATAATGTGGTTAGATATAGGTTATATGAATTTTTAAAATATTTCACTTAAAGCATAAACTTAGTTTGTGTCTTACGATTCTTTCCAGATTTAAGATCTATTTTTATTGAATGATTATGTGTTGTATATGCAAAACTATTTGATACATTTAATTCAGACTGCTTTGGGGTCTTTACAGCATTCCATTTGAAAAAATGAAGTAGAAATATTTTACTATCATTTTGGGTGATTTGCCAGACAAACTATCAAAGATAATAAAAACCTTATGATTTTCATGTTTATAAAAGGAAAGAGTCCTTCTGATAGAGTACTTGCCTTGAATGCAACCCCTCCCTCCACACATGAATGCACATGTACACATACATATAAGCTTGTGCAAAAAGAGTGGAAATGTTCTTCATAAATTTTGAAGGAATTATTCAACAAATAGAAAAGATTAGATAAAGGTTTTTAACATTTCCAAAAGATATGCCTTTTCCTTTTAAAAATAAAAATAAAATACTGGGAAGGGAATAACCCTGTAGAAAGTCTATATGTGTGCCTGTGTACTTGTAAAATGACTTTATGATATATTTAAGTCAGTGTTTTTAAAACTAAAAGTACAAACTAGATGTATTTAATTTTTAAATATAATTCTAAACTGTACTACTTTAGCTTTCTTTTTATATGCACATTTTTTTAAACTTTATTTTATTTTTTTATAGTCCAGCCATTACCCCCCTCTTGGTCTACCTTCCCACAGTTCCTCATCCCATTCCTCCTCCCTTCTGTTTCCAATAGGAGGCCCACCCACCCAGGCACCCCACTTCCTGGGGCCTCAAATCTCTCCAGGGTTAGGCACTTCACTTACTGAGGCCAGACTAGGTAGTCCTCTGCTTTATCTGTTAGTGGTAGAGGGTGGTGAACTTAGACTAGCTAAAGTATGCTGCCTGGTTGGTGGCTCATTGTCGGAGAGATCTCAAGGATCCAGGTTAGTTGAGACTGCTGGTCTTCCAGTGGGGTTGCCCTCCCCCTCAGCTTCTTCCAGACTTTGCCCAATTCAACCACAGAAGTCCCAGACTTCAGTCCAATGGTTGGGTATAAATATCTGCCTCTGTCTCAGTGAGCTGCTTGTTAGGCCTCTCTGAGGGCAGCCATGCTAGGCTCCTGTCTGTAAGCACACCATAGCATCAGTAATAGTGTCAGGTCTTGGAGCCTCCCCTTGAGATGGATCCCAGTTTGGGTCTGTTGCTGGACCTCCTTTCCCTCAGTATCTTTCTCCATTTTTGTCCCTGCAGTTCATTTAGATAGGAACAATTCTGGGTCAGAGTTTTTGACCGTGGGATGGCGACCCCATTGCTCCACCTGATGCCCTCCCTGTCTTTCTGCTGGAGGTGGATTCTATAAGTTCTCTCTTCCCAGTGTAGGGCATTTCATCTGAGGTCCCTCCCTCTGAGTCCTGAGAGTCTCTCACCTCCCAGGTCTCTGGTGCATTCTAGAGGGTCCCCCCACCTCTCACCTTCTGAGCTTGCCTGTTTCCATTCATTCTGCTGGCCCTCAAAGCTTCACTCCTGTTTCCTCCCTGCCCTTGATACCTGATTATGTTCCCCCTTTCTTCTCCTTCTCCCTTCTCCCAACCAGGTCCCTTCCTTCCTTTGTCCC
>NC_045030.1:111561156-111598843 GCF_008632895.1 Mastomys coucha
ACTTATTAGTGAGTACATACCATACATGTCCTTTTGGGTCTGGATTACCTTACTCAGAATGATATTTTGTAGTTCCATCCATTCGCCTGTAAAATTCATGATGCCCTTGTTCTTAATAGGTGAATAGTATTCCATTGTGTAAATGAACCACATTTTCTGTATTCATGCTCCTTTGTGGGACATCTGGGTTGTTCCCAGGTTCTGGCTATCACAGATAATGTTGCTGTGAACAGTGGAGCATGTGCCCCTGTGGTATGGTAGGACATCTTTTAGGTATATGCCTATGAGTGGTATAGCTGGGTCTTCAGGTAGAACTATTTCCAATTTTCTAAGGAATCTCCAGATTGATTTCCAGAGTGGTTGTACCAGCTTGCAATCCCACTAGCCATGGAGGAATCTTCCGCTTTCTGCATATTCTCTCCAGCATCTGCTGTTACCTGAGTTTTTGATCTTAGCCATTCTGACTGGTGTGAGCTGGAATCTCAGGGTCATTTTGATTTGCTTATCCCTGATAACTAAGAACTTTGAACATTTCTTTAAGTGCTTCTTGGCCATTTTAGATTTCTCTGTTGTAAATTTTCTTTCTTTTTGTTTTTTGTTTTGTTTTTGTTTGTTTTGTTTTTTTTTGAGACGGGTTTCTCTGGTAAATTTTCTGTTTAGCTTTATACTCCATTTTTGATTGGGCTGTTTGACCTTTTGGTGGTTAGCTTCTTGAGTTCTTTATGTATTTTGGATATTAGCCCTCTATCGGATGTGGTGTTAGTGAAGATTTTTTCCCAATCTGTAGGTTACCTATTTGTCTTATTGACTCTGTCCTTTGCCTTACAGAAGCTTTCCAGTTTTGTGAGGTCCCGTCTATCAATTCTTGATCTTAGAGCATGAGCCAGTGGAGTTCTGTTTAGGAAATTTCCCCCTGTGCCAATGAGTTCAAGGCTCTTTCCCACTTTCTCTTCTATTAGATCCAGTGTATGTGGTTTTATGTTGAGGTCCTTGATCCACTTGGAATCAAGCTATGTGCAAGTTGACAAATGTGGATCTATTGTGGATCTATTTTCATTTTTCTACATACTGACTACCAGTTAGACCAGCACCATTTATTGAAGATGCTTTCTTTTTTCCGTTGTATACTTTTTGCTTCTTTGTCAAAGATCAAGTGTCCATAAGTGTGTCATTTTATTTCTGGTCTTCAATTCTATTCTATTGATGTTTTTTGAGGCAAAGTTTCACAAAGTGCAAGCTGGCCTTAAAGTTTTCAGGTGCCCAAGATTAACCTTGAACATCTGGTATTATGAACTCTTGCTTCTGTGTGTAGAGCATTAAGATTGTAGGCATATGCCATCAAGCCCAGCCTGGAAATACTTTGCCAATAAATATTTACATTTTCTTTAAGAGAATGGGGTACACTACTGAAAGTGATAGAGGGTATAAATATGATCAAAGTACATTATGTACATATATGGAAATGTTGTCAAATGTGTTACTTTGTACAATTAGTATATACTAATTGAATTACATGCTATGTATACAAATGAACAAAAATAAGTTTTTTTATATTATTTATGAACGTTTTTATTTTCATACCTATACCCTCAAGTGCAGGGATTCTAACTATGTGCTTCTAAGTCCAGTTGAGAATTTTTTTCAAAAAAATTTTTGCAGAAATCATAGAAAACATCTAAGGTCCGACTACTCAAAATTTCTCTACATTTTGATAATTTTTAATAGTTATACTTACATTTAAACTAGTTGCTCTTAATATTTTTTTTCTCTTTTTCTTTTAAATCTTCATTTGATTACCTTTTGGTGTCCAGTGGCCATTGGGTCTTTCAAGAATTATAGAACAAATTGCCATGAAAAAAAACTCCATTTTAAACCAGGAGTCCTTTAATTTTTGGCCTCAAATTATAGACTTTACAAAATATTTAAGGGCTGAAGTTGAAGAGTTTTAACAGATTCTAGCTTCCTGTTAGGCTACTTTTAGATCTTGTTAGGATAGGCTTTAGAGTTAGAGAATTACTTTTCTCTGCATCTGAATTCAATACATACTCAAGCTATAGTGTACACCTTCTTTATCCTCCCACATGGTTAACATTGTCCACTTGTACTAAGTAGCATTGACATTAATATACAATAACTGTGTTTGTCTAATGTTCCAGTTGAACTCTTTTTTTTTAAATCTAATATATTTAAGACATTTATGGGTGATTGTTTCCTCTGTGAAAAACTTCACTGGAATGAGGAATTTCCTTTATAATTATACACTATAATGTAACTAAGACTTTTTACTTATGAAAGTGAATTCATATAGGAAAATATCATTCAAATCTCTGAAATTTTAATAAGAAAAGAAAAATATTAACATCTTTGCATCATTAAAATATAACTAGGTTACCAAGATAGAAGTTATATACTACAAAATTCACTCATCTAAAGATTTAAATTGTTTGTTCATCTATCAACAATTGAATTATCACCACTTCAAACAATTTAAAAGGTTTTAATTACGCCAAAATTGAAGCTCATAAGCTCTTGAAGTTAATCCCTACTATATTCATTCTCAGGCAACAGTAAATCTGGTATATGAATTTTGCCTATTTCATTTATATACTTCATGTTAATGGAAGCATGTAATATATGACCCTTTCTGTCTTCTTTGTGTTTCTTAAAGGTCATCCATATTAGTATTGATCATGTGTGGCATTGATGTTATCACTAAATGATATTCTAATATACACGTATACTAATTTTGTTCACCCATTCATCATTTGATGTATACTTTTATAGTTTCTACTTCTTAACTAGTATGACTAAAGGATGATAGGAAAAGTGTGACATTTTTCTGGTGATAAATATTTTGACTTCTTTTGGCTGTGTACCTGAGCATGGTATACCATTGAAATTTAAAAGTATTATTTTTGTTTTTCTCATTTTCTGCATTATAAAAGAGATTTTTGTTTATTATTTAATCACAATAGCATATTAGTACACTGCATAGTTATATAATACCCACAGCATAATTTTATTGATGTACCATTAGCAGGGGCAAACTCAAAAGCCTATGGGGCTTTAAAAAGGAGGTCATTAATTTAGGAGGGTGTGGGGTTGACATGGGAGGCATAAGATGCATGAAAGAAATGATGTAATTACACTTTAATTAAGTGTTCAAATTAGTATTTCATTGTATATTCTTATAAAATGGAATTTTACTTTAATTACGCCAGCAATTTACAAAAAAAAAAAATCATTGAATACTTCCAGCCTTTTCAGTGCTGCCAAATAGAAGAACAGTCATTGAAAAGTCTAGTGCTATTCCTATGGTCAAGCTACATTCCTATAATATCAGTACTAGAGAAGCAAGGTAGGAAGTTTGCAAGCTCTAGAACTGCTTGGGCTACATAGCTTCTATGTCCTCAAAATGGGTAGAAAAATATTTGAGAATTTATTAAGTCATTTGGTTTCCTAGTAAAAATTTGTTAATGTTACAGTTTCTGTAATAATAGAAAATAAACATTTGTAAAGCTAAACTCTTCAAAGTATATACCAGTTTTAAAAAATATCTATTATTTAGTAGTTGAAAATACAGAAAAAAATCAGCTGCTCCATACATTTAAAAATTGCTCACTCCGAGATGCTTAATCTAAGCAGAAAACTGTGGATACATTATACTTTAAAGTATGAAGCTTTTTTAAAAAGTAGATGTAAAAATCAGAAAATAAATATGAAAATAAAAAGCAGTGTGAGGCCAAATCAACTATAATTTCAATATTTAAAGCTAAAATTTTGGTGCATGGTTTAGAATTACCCCCAAAATTTATTTTATTACATGGACCTTAGATTTCAATTATAATTTTAAATTAGTTTGATCTAGATAGAAATATGTCCACTTAACCTATTACATGTAATAGTGAATTATTAGGTAAGAGTATTTCATTGTCAACTTTCAATGAATACAAACTCCAAAACTTGTATTTTGGACATTTTGAAAGTTTTTTTTTTTTAATAAATACTGTTTCAAAATCAATGAATGAACAACTTCTTTTTCCTTACTGTTTTACTTGCTTGTTTTAGTATTTCTATGATCTCTTTATTCGTTTGATATATAAGAAAAACCATTAAACAATATCATATATTTCATCATCTTAATTCATGACATTGTCATCCCAGAAATGTTAAAAGTGTGGTAATATGCTTAGGAGCTATAGTGAGATGAAAATATTTATATCATTCTCGTATCATTTAAGTGCTAGCTTTCACTGGCAATAGAATGTTCCTACTTTTAAATAGATTGGAATAATTTATGTTTAGACAAGGTAAAAAAGCCTTTCAGAGTTAAAATAATTTTGAAATGTCTTGTTTTCCATTTCATATGGGCAAAACAACATTTTTGATGACATATCAAAGATGAAACTAAACTAGGGAAAATGTATACTTGACTCACTTAGATCTCCATAAATTTTTAAGTATCAAGGTTATAGCTCTTTAATGCATTTTATTTTTCATACTTTTAAAATTGTTAGATATATTCAAGAACTTCGGTATTTTATGGTTCAAGTATGGTTCAAGTATTACATATTTGGAAATATGTAATAGTATGATTTTTGCTTTTGATTATGCTTTAGATTTTATAGGAACAAGATTGAAATTAAAACGCTAGAGATAATATTTACAGGGAATATACTGCTTGAATATGACTTACAGTTATTACAAGATTATTTAATAGAGCATATATTTCATAGTTCATGTATAGTATTCATGTGACATGTCATCTCATCCTCAGAGATGGTAGAACAGAATAAGATTGTGTATGCATATGAAAATCTTCAGTGATAGTCTCAAATATGGGTGCTTCATTTTGTATTACTTTTTTAATATGCTCTGAAGCACTAGGTTTTTCATAAGGAAAAAAATACCATGAAGCTAAGTATTTTCATTTTTACTTTTAAAACAAAGCATATATAAATTTATACATAAAAATTTGTATTTTTCTTCAAATGCTTCAAAAGTAATTTGAACTCTTCTTGGATAATATTTTCTTGATTATTTATGAAGTATTTTTTTACCAAAATCATTTGGACTTTTTATCATTTAAAATAATAGGTTTGATTTATTAATTGGCTTCAGAAATAACTGCTTTTTAATTTGGGATTTGTTTATGTGAACTTTTTTATGACATGCATTTTTTTCTGTTACTGATCTTAGTGATAGGATTTTATAGGATTTTATTTAAGATGCAGGCTATGCTTTATATCTTAATTGCATGTGAAGCAAATATGTAACTAGAAAGCTAAGTGATTCAGTGAATACAAAAACATATACAAAAAAGCAGACAGTATTTGAATTCACCACTTATATTTATATTAAAATTTTATTCCCTGTGGTTTTAGAATCACGTTAATATCACAGAGGTAGTGTATGTGAGCTGTAGTGAATAGATATTCATAAACTGCCAAAATCACAAGTCATTTTAAAAAATATGGCTTACAAAAATACATTTGCTATATTAAATTTCAGTGCTTTTTATACAGAAACATGATTTGGATAATGTTTGATCCTGGTATAGCTGACCGTAAGTATTATTTTTCCATGAAACATACCATTTTTAGTGACTGCAAATATGTCACTAAGGGAATATAGTAGGTAGGTGTTTAAAACATTTTGTCATTTTGCTTAACACTCATTAAATGTCAGTAGTACTTTTACTGTAATAGTTTCCTTTATATTTTGCAGTGGATGATGTGGGAGAGAAATTAGAGCATATGGGGAACACACCATTAAAAATCGGAAGTGATGGTTCACAAGATGTTAAAGAAGATGGATTTGGTTCAGAAGTGATAAAAGTATATATATTTAAAGCAGAGGCTGAAGATGATGTTGAAATAGGTACAAAACTATTTTAATTCCATGATATAAGAGACATTAGAATTCTTATCTTTCATGGGTATTATTCTAAAATTCTCAAAAGACAAAAATATTCATAAACTTCTTAGTATATTTTTAAATCTGTATATGAATGTCTACATACAAAGTAGGAATGAGGAAAATGTCACTCAGATTTTTTTCAGATATGAAACTGTTAGGGCAGAAAATTTTAAAACATGAAAATAATTAGTATTACAATAATGATTATGATGGATGTGTAAGAGCATTGCTGACAGAGGAAGGTATTTTGGATTTTAAACCTACTTCTAGCACTTAACTGAGAAAAACTTTCAATAACTTATATGTTCTCCTACTACCTTGTTTCCTCATTTGTATGATGGCCATAATGACAATGACATAATAAAGTTTTTACAAGAAGCGAATGGGTAAATATATATGAAATTTTATAGTAGTTGTCATATAAATGTGATATAACTGTTAACTGAAATGAATGATAAATGTTTAAGGTAAAATTTACATGTGTATTTTAATGACACTTTGAAATTTGTTAAATATTTATATACCCTGTATATCCTCATTAATTCAGGGACTTATTCCATGGTACATTTCTAGTTTATATGTGTTTTAATTTTTAAGGTGGAACAGAAATTGTCACAGAGAGTGAATACACCAGTGGACATTCTGTACCTGGAGTGCTTGACCAGAGCCGAATGCAGCGAGAGAAAATGGTTTACATGGCAGTGAAAGATTCGTCCCAAGAAGAGAATGAGATCAGTAAGATAAAAGGGCACTGCAATTATAAAAAACAATTACACAACTTTAAAAGCAATTGATAACAATCATAGATGTACTGAATAACAGCTAAGTTAAAAACAATAAGCCTGTTCTTGTGAATATTTAAAAGTATGGGTCCTTTTAGACATTTCTGAACCAATATATTACTCAGATAAGAATATATTATCTCAAATAATGTTACAAAGAGATGACAAGTTTATAGTTTTGATGTAATGAAGTTCAAAATACATAGAAATCAAATCATATATATGATTACATATATTATATATATATTATATATTATAGACATGTATAGTACACATAAATTCATACAGGCATATAGATACATAGGCATAAATTTAAAAATATTTAGATCTGTTAAGTTTCATTTTATTTTAATAATTAATCTCTTAGGTAGAAAGTACTATTCCTTTTTTTATAAGACAGGTAAGTCCTCAGGGAAAATAAGTTGCCCAAGACAACACTAGAATTTGAGCACTTGTCTGCTCTACCGCCAGTGTTTACTTGACAGTAATCATTTTTGGCCTATCTGGATTTAGCAGTGAAAGGGTTAACTGGTTGATCTGTCACTAAAAAGTTGGGTGGGTAAGTATTTATACAAGCCTGTTCTGTTAGGATGTTAATTTATTATGCTGTTCATGGGTAATTGTTACTAGGGTTTCCTGGGACTCAGGATCACAAGGTAAAATATCCTATTCACATTTGCTTTCTTTTGTCATTTTTTCATGCTTTTTGTTTATTTTTCTTCAAGGCATTTTATTCTTTTCCTACATTGTCTTCATTTCATTATTCAGTATTGTCTGAGGTTGTATTTGTTTCCTTGCTGTGCTGATAAAACGCAATTTTATCACACAAGGGCAAGAGCCTCCTTTTCATAGAATTATCTTGATAGTGCTATGTTCTATTTATGCTGCACTCTAATAACTATTCCTCATGTCTTTCTCTAGCAACCGCAGAGAGTTGAATTCTACCTCCATATCACAGCTGAAAACTATCAAAACATTTAGTGCTAGGGAACAAAAATATTTATTTAAGTAATGTTTGTTTCATCTGAAATCTTAAAATTTATAATTCACTAATTAAATGAGACATGATAGGCTATGGGAAACTGAGGTCTAGGTTTATCTAATGACATAATTTGATAGGAACATGGGAAACTTAGACCAGCTTCTATAGTTATTAAAAAGGAGAAACAAGAAGATACCTTTCCTCATTTGTTTTTATACATTTTCATAGTAAATAGAAGATACACGTTTTGAATTGTAGGAAAAGCATAAATTAAATTTGATGCTATATGACATTAAATGGAAATATTTTTTCACAAATGTATATAAATTTTCCCACTATGCTTAAATATTTAAAACCTCAATACTATTATCTTTAAATATGTGTTTTTCTCTCAGTAGTATACTTAAGAGTGTCACTTCTTGAAGAGTGTCTACTAATTCTTGAACAACAGCATTTTATACTTATACTTGTATGTACATATATGTATAATCATATATGATTATAATTATTTTTAAAAGTTTATTCAAGGGCAAGTATATTGATTATTAATCATTACACTAATGGAACTATCAAAATAGTATGGAAAAGCGTTTCTTACTTTATATTATATTGAAAATAGTTTGAGTTTCAAAAAACTATCAGGAAAACTAATGGAATAACACCCCTTTTTATAAGTTTCCAGTGTATTATGTGTTATAATACCCTCTTCAAGCATACCTATTTTATAAACTTAAAAATCATTTTCAGAGCCAGTCATGATGGTGCATAGCTGTAATTCCAGGACACAGAAGGCTGAAGCAATAGGATTGCAAGTTTTAGATCAGCTTCGGCTGCAAAGCAAGACCTTGTCTCATAAAGAAAAACAAGCCATTTTTATGGCACTCATTTCTAATATGGAACACTAATAATTTGAGGAAAAGTTGTTTTCTAGAAGCACTACATTCCAAAATACTGAATACAAACTTAATTTAAATTTATACATTTGAAATCATCTAAGATTATTAAATACTTGAGATTGTAAACAAGTAATTATTTCCAAAATTTAGGTTATCCTGAAATACCAAGTGATTTGTACATGGAAGTCATTATAGGGGAAGAGGAAGAAAGTTCCCTTGATATTCAGCTTGAGGACCCTGATGTTAATAAAACAGATTTACCTGTTGTCAATCCTGCATCATATGGTAGGACACTAGTATTTTTACCTAAGTGTATAAAATATGTATTAATGATGCCTTTGAGCAATTAAATATTCTGTGTTATAGTGCCACGATGTGTTGGCTAATTGAATAAAATATTCTGCAGTGAATTGATTCATTACCAGTTACTTTACATGACTTTTTGTCACATATCTTATATTACTAAACCTTGCTTAATGCATTTTTGTTAGGATATGTTCTAAATCCTACCTGTACAAGTGAGCAACATAAAATATTTTATTTTCCTAAAATAGGAGTGACCTTTAAAAAATTAATCCTTCCTCATTTGCAAAAATGTATATCAGTTTTCGACACACAAATAATAAAATTGAAGTTCTGGAAGAAAATCAAATTCTTTAGAATGTATGTTACTTCACTACGGTTTTCTTTTCTTTTCTTTTTTTTACCACATTATGTCTTTTGTTAATTTCAGTATTTTTATGTAGCTTACACTTCCCAAGCTTCCAGTGTGCAATGCATTAATTTATTTAAATTTCTCTCAAAGTTTCTTTCATCAGCAGTCATTGCATGTATTTGAACATCTTCATTGCTAAGGATACTTTGCAGAAATAGCTATTCAGTTTTCACTTAAGATGTAAAACTGTTCCAGATATTACCAAATTTCTAAGGAGGGAGATAATAGTGCCTATTTTCAATGGAGGGGATTATTTAATTTTTGGAAGTTTTCAATAAAAAGTGTATTTTATTGAGAAATTGGTAGCAAAAGTTAAATTTTATAGATTAAAATATAATCTGGTAGTAGTTCTGTAGGCAGTATATCAATTTATAACTAGTCCTTTTTTATAGATGAAAGACGGGTTTCCCGAAGGTATGAAGATTGTCAAGCAACAGGTGAGAGAGCATTGTGTAGGAGACATAAATTAAGTGTACTACCTGATAAGTAAAACTAGTTTGATTGAAACTCTAAACAAATTTGTTGAATTTCACCTATTATAGAACTTATATAGGAGGTTGCTTCTTTTTAACAACCAGCATGTAAATACAATGTGTATTTATTAATTGGTAAATGAAATCCATTTTGGATTTCCCTAATGATAGTGTACACTAGACAGTGTACCACATGGGCAATGACAGATTGCTATAGAAAAAAATTATACAAATTACTTGAAGAGAAAAAGAGCAAGTGTTCATATCAAGCATTTATTAATGTCATTCTTGGATTTAAAACTGTCTTAATTTCTATGACAAACATCTAATATGTATATATCATAAATCCATGTCCAGCTTAATACATTTTTAGTTTAATATACTTTAGTGTTATTCATTGATAGATGGGTTTCTTTTCCTTAAAGGAGACTTCTTTTTCATGACAAAGTATATAATTATTGTTTCTTCCCATGAGTAACTTGCCTCTAAAATGTAGGTTTAATACAAATAAAAAATATATCACAGCATATATGCTTGTCTGATGGTTTTGTAGATTTAAAATATTAATGTTCTATTAAAATATTAATGTTCTATTGCTGTGAAGAGCTATGATCAAGGCATTTAATTAGGGGCTTGTTTACAGTTTCAGAGGGTTAGTCCATTATCATCATGGCAGGAAACATGACAGCAGGCAAATAGGCAAGCATGCTTGGGGATAACAACTTATATCCTGATCTACAGGCAGGCAGGCCAGCAGAGAGAAGGGGAGAAACTGCCCTTAGGGTGGGATTTTGAAACCTCAAAGCCCACTCGTACATTCTCCTGTAAGGCCACACTGCCTCCAGCAAGGGTACAGCTCCTAAACCTTCCCAAATAGTTCTACTACTGAGAAACAAAGATTCAAACATACTAGCCTATGAGGGCCAGGCTCATTCAAACCACCATAATGTAATTATTTAATAGGATAGACTTTCAAGAACTTGTCTTATTAAAGACTTTATTTTGTATGTACTGATCATGTTGAAATGGCAGCAAATTACTTGTCATGTCTGTTTTAATCCCAGAAGTCCATCTAAAGAATAAATTTCATATCATATACATTATTCTAAAATATACATGTATCACATGTTTTACATATGACTGCATTTGTGAAAGTAATTTTTATTCGACAGCTGTAATTGTAATTGTCTCTCGGAGGTTTACTACTGAATAAGCTCCTTTCTAGTTCTTTCTGAACTCTCAACCTAACTCTGGCAATCTCTTCTAATCTTCTTGCTCCTTATTCTCTGGCTCCTTCTGTCTTTACCTGCCACCTGTCTCTGTAAGAGTGTCCTAGTAAAACTATCTCCTCTCCTTGTCTCTCTGCTCATCTCTCTTAAATTGCCTCTCTTTCCTGTGCTGTTCTTTTAAGAAGCCTCTCTTTTCTTCACTGTTCTGAGAGTTGGACATATCCTATCTCTGACTCTGTCTCAAAACTTTCTCTGATTCAACACTTTGTCTGCCCCTTACTTTTTAAATGTGGTTGCTGCTTCCTTCTGCAAGGAAGGAAGCTAGCCTTAGCTTCCTTGTTAGGGATTAAAGGTGTGTACTATGGGCATGTCTATATTCCAGCAGTAAGAATTAAAGGTATATCGATTTCAGCTGGATCAAAGAGACCTAGAAGGTCTTTGGATGTGATCCATTGTCACAATAGCTATGTTGCTGGTTTAAAATTCCTTTACAAGTATTGGCTAACTTAGTTGTATATGTTTCCTGCCAAATTCCTTCAATTTATCAGATTCTATTCATGAAGTTTGTTTGATGCCATAATTTTGTATAGGTTCTTAAAATAATGTTCCTTATGTTAATCTTACCAGTTACTCCTTTAGGATGGTCATGTTGATATAACTTAAGTTGTATATTATCCGACTAATGTGCTTGCATATACACAAGAGGATTAAATTAATGAGAATTAGTGAGAAAATGCATATACTTTGTGAAATTTAACACCATAATTTTGCAGTGTCACCTAAAGTAATTCATCTACCAAGATCCCCCAAATGGAAATATATGCAGTTGAACATTTTTTCTTTTTGTTTTCAGGAAACACTTTTGACTCAGCAGTAGAAAACAGAAGCACTACAGCAGCACAGTACCTACAAATTTGTGATAGCATGAACACAAATAAAGTTCTTAAACAAAAAGTCAAGAAGAGGAGAAGGGGAGAAACAAGGCAGTGGCAAACAGGTAAGATATTCCTGCTTTATGAATATTACAGTAATTTCATATGCAATTTTATCTAATACAAGGAGGAAAAATCAATCTTTGCCTGGTAGTTATACTCCATATAACCCTAGATATTATATTATATTATATAGATAATTACATCTATACTAAGGTTTATTTTAAGTCAAGTTGTGTGCGTGTGCTTGTGTGTGTGTGTGTGTGTGTGCGCGTGTGTGCGTGTGCTTGTGTGTGTGTGTGTGTGTGTGTGTGTGTGTGTAGGCCAGTTTACAGTTAGTTAGTTGTAAGCTGCCTGACCAAACTAAGATCCTTTGCAAGACCATCAAGTATTCTTAATCACTAAGCTATTTCTCCAGCCATGATAATTACATTTTAATAGCATATGATTGATGCTTTAAAAAGACATTTTCTCCTAATTCAAAAGATATTTTAAAGACAATCTTCAGATGGGTTTAATTATAAAGATGCTTGATTCTTTTTTTTATATTTCATGCCATAGATGAGTAGTCTAAAGTAGAGAGCTACTCATTCAGTAAACTACAAAAATTCAGTTTTACTACAAAAATTTTATAGTATGCATTTTTATTATATAAAGCTTTTATTCAACTTCTATATTCACATAGTAAAGTTTAGCTAGTTTCAGGAAACTGTTTTACAAAATTTTTTAAAGAAAGTGTGATCAAATGTCACAATTTCCTTTTTCCTCCTTCCAGCTGTTATAATAGGTCCTGATGGGCAGCCTTTGACAGTATACCCTTGCCATATTTGCACAAAAAAGTTTAAATCCAGGGGATTCTTAAAAAGACACATGAAGAATCATCCTGATCATTTGATGAGAAAGAAGTATCAGTGTACAGATTGTGACTTTACAACTAACAAGAAAGTGAGTTTCCATAACCACTTAGAAAGCCATAAGCTCATAAACAAAGTTGATAAAACCCATGAATTTACAGAGTACACTCGACGATACAGAGAAGCTAGTCCACTGAGTTCAAATAAACTCATTTTAAGAGACAAGGAACCGAAGATGCACAAGTGCAAGTACTGTGACTATGAAACTGCTGAACAAGGACTGTTAAATAGACATTTGCTGGCTGTTCATAGCAAGAGTTTTCCTCATGTCTGTGTTGAGTGTGGAAAGGGTTTTCGTCATCCTTCTGAACTTAAGAAACATATGAGAACCCATACTGGTGAGAAGCCATATCAGTGTCAGTATTGTGCGTTCAGGTGTGCAGATCAGTCAAACCTGAAAACTCATATTAAGTCAAAGCATGGTAGCAACTTGCCATATAAATGTGAGCATTGTCCTCAAGCATTTGGTGATGAGAGAGAGCTTCAACGCCATCTGGATTTGTTTCAAGGACATAAAACACATCAATGTCCTCATTGTGATCATAAGAGCACCAACTCAAGTGACCTTAAGCGGCACATCATATCTGTCCATACCAAGGACTTTCCTCACAAATGTGAAGTCTGTGATAAAGGTTTTCATCGTCCTTCAGAGCTTAAAAAACATAGTGATATTCATAAGGGTAGGAAGATTCATCAGTGTAGGCATTGTGACTTTAAAACATCAGATCCATTTATTCTTAGTGGTCATATCCTTTCAGTGCATACTAAGGATCAGTCATTGAAGTGTAAAAGGTGCAAAAGAGGGTTCAGACAACAGAATGAGCTGAAAAAGCACATGAAGACTCATACTGGAAGAAAGATATACCAATGTGAATATTGTGAATATAGCACCACAGACGCATCTGGCTTCAAACGGCATGTGATTTCAATACATACGAAAGACTATCCACACAGGTGTGAGTTCTGCAAGAAGGGATTCCGAAGACCATCAGAAAAAAATCAGCATATAATGAGGCACCATAAGGAGACCCTTATATAGTAAGATCAATATAAGGAAAGAAGTTATTTACAAAATTAAATACACTATTTGGGAGGAAAATCTCACTTTTACCTGGTTTCAACTTGATATTAAATCATAAATTTACATTCTTTGTATTAAAGATCTTAAAATATTTGGACTAGAAAGGCAAACTCATAGCCCTTTGAAACTTACCTAAAAAATTTAAGAAATACCATAGGATGGTTGCAGAGGAACTTAACTGTATTTAACAGTATTATATGCATAACTCAACTACAGAGGGTGAAAGTTAAGACACCTTATTTGACTTATTTGACACTAGAGATTAAGTGTTTCTGAAAGGAGAATATATAATTGATTGAGAAATGCTTTGCTATAGCAAGCAGCCTCACTTTTATGCAATTTTAGAAATAGAGTGGGGAAAGAAAATGCAGAGTCATCCATCAGTCACTTAGTCATTGAACCTTTTATATTGTACCTGGACCTTGGATTCCAGAAATGGCAAATGTTTTGTGTATTTGTTACAAGGAATCTCACTCTGACAAAACAAGTTACATTGATTCAGTCCTAGTTTAAAAAAAAAAAAAGAACTTCAGAGTTGTTGATATTTTATCACAGGATATGAATTTTAAGACATAGATAGCATTCTGTGCTGAAAACTGAAGTGAAATATAAGAAATAAAAAGTTCCAGTTTTGATGTTCAAGTAGATTAAGTATGGCATATATGATAAAAGTGTATTTGAGTCAAATGTGGCTTTCTAAAACGGATGCAAGTATGATAAAAAGTCAACACTATGTTTCTTATAATCTAAATGTTAAATTGAGAGAACAGTTTTCTTAAATATTAAAATATTTAGAATTTTTAGGGCATTTTTAGTAAGTATGACTCTTCAAGTCTTACTTGCTCTAATGTTTAAAGGTGCAATTTTATGCCATTATTGAAAAATTTGATTTTTAAAAATCTATATACCATATTCTTAACATAAATTTCCAATGAGGTGGTATTTATGCAGTATTTAACAGAACAATATGCTGCCAATAGAGTTTGGAGGTGGGCATTCAGTTTACAATGTATAAATTTAAAATATGCATCCCGTAACAACGCTTTGTGTTAGCATGCTGCAAATCAAAATGGCGCTTAATATTAAAACCTGGTGTAGGGAATTTTAATGAAAATTCTGTTCATAAACGTAATGCATATATGATGTGTACTTTTAAGTTCTAGTTGCCCTAATTTAGTTTATATTCAGCTGTTCAACATAATTAATGTGTAATTTTACTTCACGCTACATTGTGGCTTTGTGTTTTAAGTAATATTCACCTTTCTGTTTTTGCACCAGATAAGAATCTGTTACTTGAAAATAATTTTTTTTTATCTTTCTTAACTTCAGAATACTAAATTTGGAAAATCTACTAAACTTGTGTGTTATGTGGCTGTAAATGATGTACACGCTGTAAAATAAGATTGTTACTGTTATGTGGACTTATTATTTCTAAATGTTACTCATCGAAATGAGCATACAATAAAAAGCATTTATTGCACTTCAAAGTTTTATAAGTTTATTTAAAGTTCTGTTATAATTTTCATTCCATATTAAAGACTTTTCATTTAAAGTTTCTCCTAGGCCGTTTGATCATTTAAAATATTTTGTTGATTTTTTTTGTGTTAACAATAACAGTCTTGATTCTGTCATATTAATTCCTCAAAAATAGGTATCATTTGAAAAAAAACATGATTAAATGCTATAAATAAAATGGTACTCATTGCTATAAATAAAATGGTACTCATCTTAAGACCTGAGATTGATTATTAGAAAGGAACTAAAAAATTTTAAACTGTTTACATGAGTTCAGGGAAATGAAAATATTTAGTTATTTTCCAAAAATACATTTAAAAAGTAAAGTATTCATTTATTTTGGAGTTGTTTCTGAAAATAAGCATAAAATAATTTGATATTTTCTAATAGATTTTATTTAACAGGATTCATACTGCCATATATGTTAAACTTTGCCAGTTGAATGATTATTCTTTAAAGCCCATTTGCAGCTGAAGAAATCTCTTACCTTCATGCATTAGACCAGTGTTCCACAATTATAAGATTCACCTCAGAATCTTACTAATTTGAATTTAGGTGTAGTGACTACAGTTTTACATTTCTAGCAAGTTCACGTGTTGCCGTGCTTTTGAGTAATAAGTGTTAGATAAAAATCTAGTATTATTCTAGAAAACATTGGTGCTCCTGATTAAATAAATAACTGGGTAAGTGGATAAAGAAAATCCATATTAAGGGCATGCCATTAAGAACAAGGAAAGGAAACCTGTGAATACAAATAATCTGAGATAAAATAACCTCTTGTGAGACAATGAGTGAGTAGGACTGATAAGAGATGGAGTCTTAGAAGTTTCTAGTAGGAAACCATAGTAGGTTTAAAAGAAGGGAACACACTTTTTGTTTATATTCAAAGATCATTTTGGAGAGCATATGGACTATGATCACAGTTGCTGAGGGAAGCAAGGTACCATATAAGAAGTTGTTCATGGTTATAGTAGAATTGAACAAAATAAGGTCTATTTCTTTACTTATAAATGGTCCCTAAAAAGTTCAGTCCACACAAGATAGAAATCACATTATAAATTAATGATTGTCCTTAAAAGAACAGGTTTTCCTGGCACATGACTGCCTTAAATACCTGAAAAGTTCCTTTTACATAGCCATTGTGTGCAGACAGATTTGTTCAAGTCTCACTTTAAAGTGATCTATGGCATGAACAATCTATCAGGAATTGTTTTCCCAGAAAGAGCCCTTAAATTCTACTTATGTCTCAAAGAAAAAAAAAACTTTCAATATCAACTTTGTACCATTCATAAAATGTTTATATATATATATACATATATATATATGTATGTATGTATATATATACACAAATTAAATAATAACTTTTATATACCCACTTATACATCTTCAATGATTAACATTACTTGACAAAGCTTGTTTCATTTATATTATCTCCCTAACAATGAAGGTAAAGTTAGTTTGTAGAAGGAAGCAGCCTTGTTTGAAAGTGAAATTTAATAAAGGTGCAGATAAAGTGATGAAACTGAGATTTCACAAAGAGTCAGAGATAAGATATGCCCAGTTCTCAAGAGAACAGACAGGAAAGAGAGGCTACTTAAAAGAGTGCAGAGTCAATCAGGAGTGGGGGAAATTCAGTGAGTGCAGTTCACTTGGGTTCAGGCAATGCAATGGAGTTCATTTGAGATCAGTTTACAAAGTTCATGCAGTGCAGGTCAGCAGAGTTAGTTTGAGGACAAACAGTAATTCAGTCAGAATCTAAGAGAAACCAGTTTGAATCAGCTTGGAGAGTATTGAGCTAGAACAGCTGAGTTGAGCCACCCAGCCAGAGTTCAGAAAGAACTAGAAAGGGTGAGCTTATTCAGCAGTAAGCCTATAAGATGAAAATTATATCTGGTGAATAAACATTACATTTACAAGCAACTATTCCAAAAGGAATTTTGTTTCATTAAAAATTGAATCAGTTGGCAATACTGATAGTGCCTTATATATCACTTACTGTAAGTCTTACCTCCCATCTGATTTACAAACTCTTATCCTAGATAAGATATTTTCCACAATATGATTGTCTCACTGCACTCCTTCAGGAAACTACATTAAAATACCTATATATTCTTTCATTGAAATACATTGGTTTGCTTTTTAGGTCCTTGAACCATACAGAGTATTCACTGATTGTATTAGCTAACACAGTATAGATATAAAACATTATATTGTAAAGTCTCCCCTTAAAGGATATCTGTAGTATGAAATTCAAAATATTTAATATGTTGGGATGGAAAAACAAGGTTTATAAGCACCTTTAAAAAAATGAGCCATGGCTCCTTTGTGTAGCTCTGGCTATCTTGGAACTCATTTTGTAGACTAGGCTGTCTTCAAACTCAGAGATCTGCTTATTTCTACCTCCCTAGTACTGTGATTAAAGGCATATGCCACTATGCCTGAATTTTATAAATACATTATTAATAAGATGAATTCATGAAAATTACTGAGAATGACAATTGATACTGGCTATCATGTAATTGTGTCACATAGCAATCCCACAATTCCTTTATAGAATTTTATCAATGAAAGCTATGTCTATTTTACTCTTTACTGAAATAATATATTTACTATTTATCCTAGAGTAAGCATGAAACAATGTATTTTTCAGTTGAACAAAAATTACTACAAGATCAAATAAATTTTGTAGTGTTGTATCCTGGTGAGGATGGGTCATTTGAAGAAATAATTTGAAAACATTTACTTTGAAAAGAATTTCTATTTTCTAAAGAAGTATAATCTTTATAAATTATAATAATGAGAAAGTAATGCAAAGATAGACTTGTTAAATTGATGTAAATTTGATAGTTAAATAATTTTTAAATATTGTGCTCTTTTCATATTGCTAAAATTCGGAAAAAGTAATATGGCTAAAGTATCAGTACCAAGATGGGAAGAAAATGTCTTAGCAAACCATGTGTGGGCTTAGAAGACTAAATTTTGCACCAGCTGGATGTCAAACTTTTGTTAAAGTTCTACCTTGTGTAAGCTACATCAAGAAGAATTTTCTTTGTGCTTTTTGTACAGAATTGCCTCTTAGCTCCTACATAAACATTCAAAGGTTAAAAAACTTCCTGGTAAAATAGGAAGATAAGCTAAAAGTCTTTCCTATTTGAAGTTTCACAAAGACAATACAGATGCTTAACATATTTTATTTAGACACATAAGAATATTTTGCATGACACTCTCCAGTCTCCATTTTATTTGACAAATATAAAGTGAAAATAATGGAAATAGAAATGAGATAAACAGACATCTTCACCTGATGCCATTGGAATTTTCATTGAGTACCTACACAGAATTGGTGAACATAGGAGGCACCCTAATAGGTTAGGTTCTACACCGTCTGCAATTATAGTTTAAACACAAAGGTTTTTTCCCCTCTCATTTGCATGTTGTTATATCAAATATATCAATGTATAAAAACTGGACTTGGGTCTTATGAATGACTGGAGGAACTCATCTCCAGAATTAAGTGTATAATTTAGTATTTCTTTTATTTCTCTTATTTCTATTGATCTTAAAACACTGGTAAAAAATGAGAAACTTTTATATGACTCTAATTTACTATCTTAGATCAAACAGACTGTCTTCTTAATTGCTCTTTAATTCTGGATATCATTAGTTTTCAGTAATTTTGAAAAAAACATTCTAACTTGAAAAAAACAAACTGAAATTATGGCATTTTTCTGTCAAGGTAATTAAAGCATTCCATTGTAACTTTTGTAATAGATGAAAAGCAATACACCTTTGCCATAATTGCATATATGAGTAGCTAGCAGAGGAAGGAACTTATCTGTTCATAAAATAGAGGGGAATTGTAAGAATATCAAACATTTTATATCATAAAATATTGATAAAATAGAAATTTTATTCATGTCAAAGAAAATAATGCTTAAGTGTTAAAAGAATATAAATAAGGCTCTTAATTTCATATCAAGACCTTTTAAATATTTCTAATTCATATCAAGACCTTTTAAATATTTCTAATTCATAGTCCTATTCATATAGTGTCACAGTCATGCTTATATTAACTGTTTCTTAGAATAATTAGAATATGCTTATGAAGCATTGAATAATTTTGTAAAGGTTTCTGTAGATATTTTAGTATAAAACTATGAACTAAACATGTAACCTGAGTATATTTGCTACATTTATCATAATTTGATGAGCAAAGTTTTATACCTTTTGATTGGGTTATATTATGAAATTTCATTATAATATAATAAACAAATACTTCTATCACTTTGTAAAGTCATTCAACTAACAAATTTCTTACTACATCAAAGACTCTACTATAAAATATTCTCCAAGTAAGATACAGCTATCAAGTGTTTTTACTGCTATTTTTGTTATTTAAAGATTTTATGACTATGCAATATTTCAATGTTATGTCTATATATCACTATGAAGAATTCTACATTCTTATTGCCCCACTACTACAGTACAGTATTATGCTTTTTACAAAGTGAATGGGATCACTTGCAGAAAATATTTTTTGAAAGAACAGATTTTCCCAGGTACTGACATGTACTTAGAGTGAAGTTGCACAATGTATAATTTAATTAATGCATTTATTTAAAAGATATTAGCTCATTTCCATGATTAACAAAATTAACCTCCACCTTTGACTTAGCTGTTTCCAAGATATGTTAGCACTGCTGTACTCTTTTTACTCACAAGTTTAATGTGAGAAATGTAAGGCTGTATATTTCATGTTCTAGTTAACCTGTTTTTTTAACTTGTTATTTGCCTCTGTTTTGCTGAAAAACAGGACTGAATCCTGTAACTAAGTTGCACATTTAACATAGTAAAATAACTTGTAAAGACTCTATTGTATGAATAAGTTCAACGTATAGGAAGCACCCTATATAAATATAGCAGGTTAGGCTCTATACTGTCTGCAACCAGAGTTTAAACATAAAGGTCATTTTTCTCCCATTTGCATGGTGTTATATCTGGTGTAAAAAAGGACTCAGTTCTCCTGAATGACTGGGGAACTCATCTCCAGAATTAAGTCATCCCATTAGATCCATGGGGTAGTACCATGATTTACAATTTGACTTTACGTTAGCAATAGAAAAATAACAATTAAAATACTGATGCAGACAGAGAAACTTTCCTTTGGGTTGTAGTATTGTAGGATGGATCCATTCATGGCTAGAAAACAAAAAAAAAAATGTATCTTAAAATCGGTTCACAATTATTTTTTAAAATACTGCCTTTATTACATGTACATAGTTACTAAAAATATTCAGCTGGGTATGTATACTGCTAACAGAAATGTATCTCACTTTTATATACTATTTTATAGAGTATTCAATAAAATGATAATCTCCGACTTAAGGAATGTGTTTTAAATGACTATAAGGCAAGAGGGGGGAGTTTGGGTACATTTTGTTTTACTGTCATATTTAGAGGTTAAATATGTGATGAAATATATCAGCTAGTAAATACAGTTCTATCATTTATGAATTTATTGAATATATTTGAAACTTCTTCCTCTATACTCTTTTTCAACCTTAACTATATATTTCATTGGAGACAGAAGAAATGGCTACCACACTAGAAACTTTAATTACACAGATACTCACACTATTGTCAGTGCATGTAGTCAGGCAATTGTTTTTGTTTTGTATTATTTTATTTTAGATTTATTTTTATGTTTGTGAGTACACTGTAGCTGTCTTCAGACACACTAGAAGAGGGCATCAGATCCTGTTACAGATGGTTGTAGCCACCATGTGATTATTGGGAATTGAACTCGGGACCTCTGGAAGAACAGTCAGTCTCTTAACCACTGAGTCGTCTTTCGAGCCCCATCAAGCAAATTTTTGACTCTTAACTTTTAGGATCAAATTATACTTTAGTGAAAATTTTTATCCTGTGCAAACATATTTTTGCTACTAATCTGATTCTTAAATCATCAAGTACTTTTTCTCACTTGATAATTAGTAATATTTCTCAACAAGTTGATGGCCTGAGAAATTATTTGAAAAAGATTAAACTAGCATGTATTTTTATTTTTGTTAGAGATTTACTACACACTGCTTACTTTCACTGATTAGTTAAAATATTGGTGCCTATTACTGTAAAAGAACATTAGAACTGAAATCATCATGATTTTTTATTGCTACTGAAGTATTTGAGCTTGTTTGGTTATAGGATATATATTTTTCTTCTTTCTTTTCTTTTCTCCTCTTTTTTCTTTCTGTCTCCCAACCTCAAACCTTTTTTTTTTTCCCAAGAGGGTTTCATTGTGTAGCTATGGCTGTCATGGAACTCACTCTGTAGACCAGCCTGGCCTCGAACTCACAGAGATCTGCCTGCCTCTGCCTCCCAAGTGGTGGGATCAAAGGCATGTGGCACCACTGCCCAAGATATATATCTTTAATGCATTATTTAACAACTATTTAATTTTAGTAACAGCATATGCAAATTCTAATTTTACAGTGTAAATTTTTCAACATATATGTATCAAAGTACAATAAAAATGTAACAAAAACATATAAACCTCTGTTTCCAAATTCCACACATATGCTCAAAATCACAAATCTCAGAAAACAAAGCATTATTAGTAAACTGAATGCCCTCCTCATGCTCCCTTTCAATCTGCCTCTACTTTTTCAGAATAAGCACCTTCTTGAGTTTACTAACCATGGATTTGCTTTATCTTAGTATATAAGCCCCTTGACAGCTAGATAACAACACTGAAGTTACTGATTTCAATAATATTATGTATGGTTTAAAAGCTGAGATTCTGAAATTTCTCTGTCCATTGTACAGGAGGAATGTTTCACATTCCTGTGCTCATGATCAGTGAATTACTATTAAAATACCTTGCAAGATTGTAGAAGTATATAATTAAGAAAAACTCAAAAGCATATTTTAATATTAGCAAGTTTTCTCATGCTCAGCAGTATTAAAATTTGGAGTCAGATGATATTTTTTATTGTAAAAGAGTGTGCTGCACACCTTAGGATACATGGTAGTACTTTGGTCTATACCCAGTAGATGTCAATATAGCTAACATCTACTGGAAACTGAAAATGTCCAAATACAGTAAATATTCTGGAGTTAGAAAGTAGATGCCACTGGAGAGAACTATTGTGCTGGGGAATATATATTTCCTCTATGATGATCACTATTCTAGAGGTTAACAAAGAAATCAGTGAAATTCTTAAGAATCCATGTACAAGAAGAGATTTTAAAATAATCAGCCCGGTAGTAATGGGTTGAATTATTTAAAATCGTGTTGATACCTATGTTATCTGGTCATGTTGGAGGAGGAAGTTGAAGTAAGTAAATTTTAGAGTAGATGTTATTCGCATGGTTATTTAGTTTCACATTAAACCCCAGAATTTAAAACTGGAGAATTTTGCAGTCTAGAGAGAAAATAGATATAAATCTATCTTTCATTTTTAAAGAAATAAAGGATAGTAAGTATCCACATTCACATTCAAGATTACAAGACAAATTCTGTCAATACATACACATTCATGTTCCACTCCACTTCAAATTGTCTACGATATCTGATACTTTTTTACCTAATTCTTAAAAGCTATAAATACATAATTTGGCTAGAAATACCCAAATAAACTTACACAAGTCCACTTGTCTTCAGTTTTCTCAATCACAATAGTCTGTGTATCACTACCTGGTGGTATATATTCATAGTCATCGTACAGGAGACCTAGGATTGGATATTGTGTTCTGTACCTATACACCAAAAACAGAGTTATTAGTAGTATGAAATAAATTTCATTTGTAGTCACTCCCATTTTTATTCCCCTGTTTAAATCGATTTATCACTGAATGATTAGTTTCAAATGAAAAATCTCAAATAGAAAAGTACAACTCAGTTTTTGTTAAATAAAGGGAGGAATGGGTGCCTCTGATTATGATGGATCACTGGTAGCACAGGACAATAACACACAGAAAAAATAAAAATAAAATAAGTACCATAGTTGTTGAGTTCACTGCTTGGAGTTTCTCATGTTTACAAGATAGGGAAAACTGGGCAGTGGTGGCACACACCTTTAATCCCAGCGCTTGGGAGGCAGAGGCAGGTGGATTTCTGAGTTCGAGGCCAGTCTGGTCTAAAGAGTCAGTTCCAGGACAGCCAGGGCTACAGAGAGAAACCCTGTCTTGAAAAACAAAAAAAAAAAAAATCAAAAACAAACAAAAACAAACAAACAAAAAAAAACAACAAAAACCAAGATAGGTAAAGAAAAATCAACTGGATTCTAGAAAGTTTATCAAGTTAAAGTGACACAATAATGTATGTCACAGTCATATCATGTGTGGTAGAACTGTCTTGTGCTGTTTTATACATAGACAAAAAAACAACATCCTGCCTCTGCCCTAATTACCAACACTTCCAGATATTCCTTCCCAAATATGTTCCAAAACAATAATTAAAAATAATTAAAAATTTCCCCAAATATATAATTCTTAAGTTATAAATATTGTACCATTATGAGTAGGTTAATAAAATCTTGTCCTGTTGTACTACAGTTAGCATGTGAATTATTCCTTAATGTATCTATACTTTATATGCTACTCAGTCACTGACTCAGCTTTCTTTATTATCAGATCAACTGGTGATATCACACATAACCATTTTCTTTCCTAAAGCATAAAATTAGTGATGCTGAGAATTCAGATGTCTACATTCTTTAAGTGAACAGACTTAAAACATCTACACTTAATAATGGAAAAAATTATATGCTGATCTTGATAATATATGTTTTAAAATCAAATAAAAAACATATAAGAGTTTATATTATCCAAGGTTTCAGGCATATACTCTAATAATTAGTGAAACATATACCTTTCACATAAAGGGTTACTAATCTCAATTTCAGAAATCAGAGAAAGATAAAGATTGCTTTCCATAACTTAACACAACTAAATATCTATCAACTGATATCCCCAGTATTATAAACAACTTTGTTTTTATTTCTATAGTATTTAATATACTATAAATTTGATACACACTTATGACATCAGTGTCTTTTTTGAATTTTCACTCTCCAGTAGAATTGTTGACAAGTAAAATGATTGAAACACTTTTTAGTGATATGCACATTAACTAATAGAATAATAACTTAAATTTTATAATAACTTCGCACATTAAAATGTCATTTTAAAGTACATTACTTTTTTGTGGTGATTGTAGTCCTTCCACCACCAGAGGGTTGGTTATGGGATGAATATATTTCTTGTCTCAACTTTGAGAGTTCCTTACAAATTAAACACAGTAATCATTTAATAGAAATATAAGCATTTGGTAATAAGATTACTAATAACAACCCTCTCTACTCCTCTTGTTTTGTAATTCTACTAGAGTTGATCCACAGTAGGCAAAATGTTATACAAGACTTTTATCAAATTTCTTCCACTGGTTTAATCTTATCCAACCTAACATTAGTAACAGCACTTTAACCTGGCTACTAACTGAGGTATGATATTGACAATATGAACATGGCTGTCAGTATGAAGATGTGATTATTTTTTGTTCTGAGTAGTTGAAAAGTAAGGCCAATTAATGATAATAATAATAATAGTAGTAGTAGTAGTAGTAGTAGTAGTAGTAGCAAAATTTCCACAAGGAAGTAAAATTCAGAATCCTAACAATTTTATTATGAATGTGAGTATCATTTTTAAAATAATAATAGTTTTTTTTAGAACTTATCATATAACAGATTCTGGGCTACATGCTGCTGATACAACCTAGTTCCTTAATGAAGGAGGAGTTCATGATCTAAGAATGAGCTCACAGGCTTTAAAGAATTTCAGTTAATAAAATATAAATCCAGTGTCTTAGATATAATAAATGTACAGCACCCATCTTTTTTCAACTTCAATTCCTTCTTTTATTTTTTCTCTTTTCAAGACAGGGTTTCTCTGTGTAGCTCTGACTGTCCTCTAACTCATTCTGTAGACCAGGCTGGCCTCGAACTCAGAAATCCACCTGCCTCTGCCTCTCAAGTGCTGAGATTAAAGGCGTGTGCCACCACTGCCTGGCATAAATCATACTATTCATATATATACATTGGTATGTAGTAAAGTGTATATTGGAAATGTGTTCTTTCCTTGGTGTTTTGATTAGGAACCTTTAACAGCTGAACCATTGCTCCCACTCAACGTGTCCTTTCCTAAGCCATGGGAATTATTATATAAAACTTAATTGTACCATTGCATTTTCCTTCCTTTTTCTTACCTCTGATTGACGCTTTATAAGAGAATCCTTCTCTTCCAGTAAACTTGTCAATTCATGAAGTTTGAATTGGAAATCACTACAACTTCCTTCTCTTTTTGAAACATCTTTTTGGTACTGGTTTAATTGGGACTAAGGATTTAGAAATAATAATTATTATAATGCTTTTAAAAATATAACTCAATTCCAATGTAGTTAGGTCAAGTCACATAGACATAAAATGAAAAATAATATATCAATTTTCATAAATATCTATAGAATTTTATTGACATAAACTATAATCTGAAATGCCAGTTAGAAGTTTCTCATCTTAAAAAGCTGTGTTTGCTATTTATGATTAGTACTACCTAAGCAACTGCTTTAGGCCCAGGCAATAAGATAAAAGTAAGGAGAGAGGCACTTTGGATTCTGTCACAAACAAATTAAGGCACCTTCAATCTTAATGATATACTGTGGCTTTCAGTTTACAAAATGACTCCTGATGCATGTCTTAACTGAATCTTCACAGCATCCCAAGGAGATAAGCATCTCAGAAGTAATGCAGCTGCAACTCAAAGCCAAGCTACCACATACATAGACATGGAAGCTGCCGGGTAATGTGCTATCAATAATGTTAGGTTGGAAAAGAGGAAACCAGGGGAAGAAAATTGGTAGAATGATCAGGAGGTCTACTAACAAATTAAGTTTTGTTTAGTTTATTTTAGGAAAAAAAAATCACTAGTATTTGGAGAGAAAAATCATTGGCCATTTCATCTATCAAGATATTCAAATGCCAGTTCTGAAAAGATGGCTCAGCCACCAAGTACACTGGCTGCTTTTCCAGAGGACCCAGGTTCAATTCCTAGCACCCACGTGGCAACTCAGAATGGTCTTTAAACTCCAGTTCCAGGGCATTCAATGTCCTCACAGAGACATAACAGCAGTTTACAGAAAATAAAAATAAATAAATCATAAGATAGTTACATGTATTTATCTATGTTTATGACTCAGTAAATTAAGGGTTAGTTATATCAATTCAACATAGAATTATAAGGCAAAGTACTATAAATTTACTCTTGCAAATATCCTAATTTTGTTGTCCATTATACATAAATATGAGTGACAAAACTCTTTAATGTATAAATGTTAAAATACAGAAAACAAATGATCATGATGTGCTTAGCCACAACTGATACATGTAAAAGACAAATCTTGAACTTAAGGCTCAGGTAATATCAAGGAAGAGGGGACAGTAAGATTGTAAGCCACAGGACAAGTAAATGCGCCGTAAGATTGACCCTGTATAAACTGTGTCAATGACTGGGAAATTTCACCCATGATGCCTCAAGATGGCTGCCTAAACAAGTCCTGAAAAAAGATAATATCAATAGGCATGCTAACACAGGGGAAAAAAAAACCTCACCAGGCCCCATCCATAGACAAAGAACTGCAGGCAACTAAGGAATGCAGAGAATGGGAGAAATAAGTTTCCGTATGTATATATTCCTTAATTGGTTATACAATACTGAATGGTCAGCCTCAAAATTATACAGTAACACTAAATGGGCTGAACAGGTTATATTTATGTATTTAGGTATTTATAAAAATATGTAATAATAAGATTTAAAACAGCAAACACGAATCTGGAGAATGAGCAAAGGATGGGAGTACAGGAGAGATTGGAGAGAGGAAAGAGAAAGGAGAAATGGTGTAATTATTTTTTAATTAAAAATGTTAACCAAATTATCAGACAGCTAAACTATGGCTTAGCTGTCCAATGTTATATATTACTCTTCTCTGAATAAACATGCATTAAGCAATATTATGAAGCATCCTTCACCTATCTCCCAAACACAAGTTGTTAAAAGTTAATAAAAATCAAGACAATGAAATTAATGTCTTTTTTAATCAACTGAGAAGAAAATAATTTAGTTTGAAGTACCAGTTTGAAGTTTCACTGGTCTTTAATATATAGAAATATATTTATAGGAAAAGGTTTTAGAAAATACTAATGTCTTCAACTTACTTATTTCTTTATAGCTTTAAAATTGTAACAATAATTTGTTTATTTTTCATTTTAATATTAGCTCCTTAGTGGTGGTGATGGTGATGATAATTATTATTTTAATAAAAATTTACCTTATTCATTTATGCATATATCCATGATAACTATGTGTACATACGTGTATGTATATGCAGAGGCCAGAAGAAGGTAGTAGATATCCCAGTGCTGTAGTTACAAACATTTGAAGGATGGAATGCATGACTTGTTACATGGGTGATGGTACCCAAACTTTGCTCCTCGTGATATCTCTCAAGGCCCAATAATCACTATTATTTGAAAAAGTTTCTGTAGACAATTTTATGCAATGTAGGATCAACATACCCTTAGCTTGCTGATTTCTCTATCTTTCTCAAGTCTCAAGTTTTTTACCATCTCCATATAATGGTTGCCAATTTCATCCATTTTAGCCTGTAGTATCGGGCCTGTGCAAGTCTCCGATACCTACATAAAACCAAAATAACTATCTGTAATTGGATTGTTAAGAAGGAAATACATATTAGGTTTCAAAATTTATTACGACATGAATACCATGTGATTACATAAGACGTTGAAATAATAAAAATTATCTTGAGAGGCTGTTTGATAAAGCTCAAGTGTCAGCATGATACAACTTTCATGTAAGGTCAACAGAAAGGAGTCCAAGTACTTTTTAAGGTGAAGTTTGTATATTCTATTAACAATAATAGCTTGAGAGCTATATAACTAGGAAAATATTATAAAAATTAGTACCTGTATTCTAAGGTTTTTATTCTCTTGTTCTAAATTGCGTTTACCATACTCAAGTTCTTTTAGCCTGTATTCCATGTCTGACAGTGTATGTCGAAGACAAAGATTATTTTCTTCCAATGTCTGGCATTTTGAGCTTGAGTCTTGAAGACCTTGCTATAAAGAAAAATACAAATCCATAAGAAAAATACATTTTGAGTTTACAAAGTAAGTGTTCTTTTAAGTGATTCATTGAGAAATATAAAGAAAAATATTTCAAACTAAATCTTTTAGGTTCTTGCCTTTAGATGATATTTTAAACATCATACTACATTTTAATCTTGCCCCTAGTCTTCTTTGTCTAACAAGTAAAAAGGAATAACATTTTTGTAAAGATTTCAGACCCAATTTAGTTATTAGATCCTTGTTAGTCTGAGTTCATCATACTATACTTGCAGTTTCTAAAATGGTCTTGCCCTTTGCTGTGGTTAAAAGATTAAGTTTGTAAAATCTTTGGGAAAGTCATGAGACCAAAGAGAGAGAATAAACTCTGAAGGCTCATTATAGTTTGGTTAGAATTATCCCTGCTCAAACAACACAGAGTGTCTATAGAGTTCATTTCCTTGTTTATTCTGTATACAAACACAAGATGTATAATTTTTTTCCAATTAAGACATCATTAGAGCCAGGCTGTGGTGGCACACAGCTCCAGGTCTACAGAGTGAGTTCCAGGACAGCCAGGGCTATACAGAGAAACCCTGTCTCAAAACATAAATAAATAAGTAAATAAATAAATAATAACAAGCAAACAAACAAGCAAAAAAGACATCATTAGATTAAATTACTGAGTCAACTTAGACTTTTACTGAGAATTCTTATTGTCCCAAAATATAAAGAACTGTGTATTTTGTATACTATATAAGACATAAGGTTGCCTATTTTTTCTGAGGATATTTAGTTGTTGAAAATATACAAAGCTGTTCAATTCTCAGATGAACAAATTGTTCCATCACACTTTAATACCATCTGGATTGTATCTTAGGACTTCAACGTGCCAGTAATTGTGCATATGGAAAGCGATCAATCTAGAATATCACCTACAAAAACATGTCAACTTACTTGCTGTTGGCGATTATTTGCTCTCACTGATGCCAAGAGTTCTTCATACTCTTTTATTTGATTTTCTTTGAATGTCAAGTCCTTTTCAAGTCTTATCTTGTCATTTTCCAGTGACTAAAAGCATAAATTACTTATTAGGATTCAGAGTTACATAAAATTGTTAACAGGTAATAATATCTTGATTATGTTGTAAAATTTCAATAAAAATTGTTTCATCTGTAATTGCTTAACAAAGTAGAATTCTTCAAAGTCAAGAGAAATATAAGACACAAATACACAAACTTTGAAATCCTGGATTGAAAGGACTATTTTTGATGGATTGGCTACTGCTAAGTTCAATGAACCAGAATGCTATGAATATTTTTTGTGTTTTATTTTAATCTACAAAGACATCTTAATCTCAGCAGGTAGAGAATCTTCAAATTAAAATTCTGCAACACTTATGAGACTGCAGAAACTAACCAGAGATATAGGGAAAAACAGTCAAAAGTCCTTGAGGTCTTTTTCACTAGAATGAAATTTCACCAGACTGTATCTAGCTAATGGCACCAAAACTATCAATTAAAATTAAAAAAAAAAAAAGTTAAACATTGGGAGGAAGGGGTTTTCAAGTTGTTTTATTTAAAGAGAAATTCAAAATATGCTTTATCATTACAGTAACTAAGGAAATTCTTTTTAAATGACTACAGTTGTTCTAATTTTGTAGACAATTCTGCCTTTAAGCATTAAATTACCTTAGTGGGAAATTAAACGATTCGTACATATCAACATACTTTCATATACTCATGAGGCAGTTCTTTTCTCATCTTTCAATGCTAATTAGCTGTTTCACAAAATAAGTCATGTCTATGGATGAGCAATATTACAGTTTTACAATATATTTTTAAAAAGTATATATTTTTTTAAAAAGTATATTTTTAAAAAGTATATTTTTCATATGTGTGAAGATGCTAACAATCAGAAAAACATGGGAAAGGAATATCAAAATAAATCTTACTGTCAAATCATGCTGAAGATGTCCAAGTTCCTCCCGTATGTTGCTAAACGTGGACAGCACTAGTCTCAGGGACTTATCAGACATGCCCCTCATCTGGAGGAAGAAAAGCATCCAGGGTTTCTTTTTACTATTGCTTCAAAATAGGCAAC
Source organism: Mastomys coucha (assembly GCF_008632895.1). Taxonomy (NCBI): domain Eukaryota; kingdom Metazoa; phylum Chordata; class Mammalia; order Rodentia; family Muridae; genus Mastomys; species Mastomys coucha. Next base: position 111,591,870 of record NC_045030.1, read on the forward strand.
ATTAGCAAGTGTAGCTTGTTTCTTTGTATTTTTGTTCTATTGCTACAAAAATACTTTATTTTTTTTTTATTTTAATATATTTTCTAGTGAGATAGTTGTTCACTATGTAGCCTTGACTGGCTTGGAACTTGTTGTGTAGCCTCAAAGCAGGCTGGCCTCGAACTCACAAGAGATCTACCAGCTTCTTCCTCCCAAACACTGGATTAAAGGCCTGTGTACCACCACACCCAGGATTTTATACATGTTTTCAATCAAAACAATTCCATCACTTTCCCCTTCTTTTTCCTCCCTCCTAGACCTTCCCATGTACTCTCTTTAGAACCTCATCCATGTCCCTCTGAATATTCTCTTAAGCAAGTCAAGCAACATTCCTGAGAAGATTTTAACTAAGCCTTAAGAAAACCTTTCTTTTTTTTTTTCATTTGTATGATAAAAAGTACTATCTCCTTCACACAGCAGAATTCTATCATCAAATTTTTACTTTTGAAGAGATGAGGCACTGAATCTTCAAGCCATAAAAAGCACTTGCCTACGTGTGCTGTGCTGTCCAAGGATTCTGCCTGAGGTGTGAAGACTTAAGTTTTATATGGAGTACAGGGCGCTTTGTCCTAAGCTATTCATTCCAATTGTAGTGTTCAGGCAGTAACTTGCCTTGAGTGACTCCCCCACCACCCCATGTCCCAGCTCATTGCTACATCTGAAATGAAGGCTATTTCACAATTCTTTAAATGATGTGCTTGTTTTACAGCATGTGCATGAGTGTATGCCTGCATGTAGAGATATGCATCACATGAGCGCTTGGTGCTCATGGAGGCAAGAAAGGGGCATCAAATCTCCTGGAAGTGTAGTTACTGAATGGTAACTTCTGTGTGGGTGCCTGGAACTCAACTCTGGCTCTCTACTATAGGAAAAAGTAGTTCCTCTGTCCTATCCCTCAAAAATCAATCACACATGGATGTTGAGACAGAGCAGCAAACAGAACTAGGTTGCTGCATTTTGAATACAAACCCTGATGCCAATGACACTCCATTTTGTTTATTACAAGGAAATGATCACCTGCCTACCCAGTAAGAACTAGGAGGAAAAATAAATCATTGGTCAAGGATCTCAATCGTAGGGTTGTGACCCCTGTGGGGGTAGGACATCAGATATCCTGCATCAGACATTTATAATACAAGTCCTAACAGTAGCAAAATCATAGTTATAAAGTAGGAACAAAATAATTTTATGGTTTGCAGGTCATCAGAATATGAAGAACTGTATTAAAGGATTGTAACTTTAAGGAAGTTCAGAACTACTTAATGAGATGAGTCAAATACCACCACCTATGAACTTCTACAACTAAAATTAAATTAGGAATGTATGGGAATATAGGCATATCAAAACCATATAAAACAAAGCCCAGGTCCAAATGTTTACCATACACACCAGAATAAGGAATGAGATACACATATAAAAGGTAGTAAACCTCACACTGAGGGGTGCAGGATTATTGACATATCATCAGATCATATGGTATATGTATCATGTTTATCAACAAGTGATAAACTTTCAGATCTGACCCGAGAACTACAGCTCCTAATAGTCTTATCTTCCTGACATGCTTCAATATCATTGATATTAGTTGGGATGGCTTTATATGGAGTATACCAGAACATGGATACCTGTTGGAACCATGTAGACTTTGGAGAGATTTTGTCTTGTAAGCCTTCAGGGCAGGGTTTCTTATTATCTTCCCTAACCCCTCCTTAATAACTTCCCTACCTCCAATGGCTTTCATAGCATTTGTATAAGTGCTCAGGCCTTTAGTTAGACTTCTTTGAATCTCATAGTCTCTTTAATGGTTTCTTAGTGTGACTGAAAACCACAAGCATTTATACATAAAAAAAAATATGGAAAGCTCAAGATGACGAAAGAAACAATGCAGAAAATCTTTAGACAATTAATATTTGTCTCAAACCAAATTCCAGTTGGTTTGGGGAAATTCTCTCTTCTCACCTAAGGATAAGTAGAGAAATGAGCCCAGACTTCTGCCATTATCGGGATTTAAAGAGATACACCAATACTACTTCTTAGATTTGAGTCAGGAAAAGCAGAGTTGAGAGGTGAGACTTTCATCCTAACAGTACAAAAATGATACCCCAAGCTCTGTCGTATCAACTGATGCCTTTTCTTCCTAAACTGTTACTTGGAAGTGTAAGGTTAAATAAACCCTCACCACAGTTATATAAACTCCAACTAGTTTGTAGTAGGTTTTGAGGAACCTTCATATGCTCTCCATAGTGACTGGATGACTTTGCTTTTCCATAGCCATATATAAGTGTTCCTTTTCCTCTGTATCCTGGCTAGCACTTGCTTTTGTTTGTTTTCTTAACGCATAGTACTTTCAGTCATATTTCTTTGGCTTCTATCTTGATTTGTGGATTTTTCCTTTATTACAGGAAAAGTTCCTGCTCCTATAGATTCTATCCTTACACAACACTAGAAAGAGAAGGCAATGCCTTTCCAAATTTCACTGCCTGTACTTGGAATGGGAGAAGAAGAAAGACTGATTTGGAATCAGGTTTTGCTAAAGTATAGAAGTATTGACTAATAAGAATAAAGTATTGACTAATAAGAACAATTCACAGCAGGCAATACCTCGAGATCTATTTTCTGAATGCTAGATGTTCAAGTCTTGGTGGTCTGACTAAGCTAAAATGTGATGCTAATTAAAATATAGTCAACTCCTGTGGAACATAGCCTTTATTTGAAGCTATCTATTCTTATGAGAATCATGCTAAGTAGTAGTTTCCTAAGATTGATTACTTTAAAAAAACACATTTCAAGTTAATTATGAAAAATTTTAAATTAATATTTGCAATGAAATGATATGAAATGTAGTGTTACTTTTTAAATTTTTTTAATTGAAAATAGATTTTTTTCTCATACAACATATCCTGGTTATAGTTTCCTCTCCCTCTACTCCTCCTAGTTCTACACCCTCCCCTCCCTCTGAACATGTTCCCTTTCCATCTCTCATATAGAACAGACTTCTAAGAGATAATGCCTAAAGATTACAAAAATGAAATATAATAAGATGAAACAAAAACTGTTATATCGAAGTTGGACACTGATTGCATCTTACCTGCAGAATATAACGAATTTGCTGTTTTGTAAACTCTGACAGTCCTTTGGGAATCAATGACTCAATGTCTTCTGACTGTAAGAAACGAAATTTATCCTTTGAAAACATCAGCACTTTAATCTTAGGGGCTGTACTTCATAGACTTTTGTGTAAAACTAGCATATTTTGGGAGGATAGCAGAAGATTAAATTACCTTTCAAAGTGTTTAAATACTCAGTTACTACATAGACTTGGAAATAATACTAAATTCCAAAGACTGTTAGAGAAAAGTTTTGGACAACCAGTCAAACATTTCACTTGTGTTTTAAAAGATCAGTTTAGGGCTAGGGTTGAGACGCACAATGCTTGCATAGCATTACAAGGTCCTGTCTTTGAACTCCAGAACCAAAGGGGTGGGTGCAATAGCAATTGAAAACAAAGCAGTTACTTACCTGGGTATACTGATACATGCCTATATTTCCAGTACCTAAGTGTCTAAGTCAAGAGGATCAAAGCTAGCATGTGTCACATAAATTCAAGACCAGGACATGATATATAAACAAATCCTGCCTCATAAGGGGAAGTAATAATGATGATGGATATAACAACAATAGCAAAGGATTCAAATTTTCCTTGATATAGCATCACTATGTTCTCCAAAATTAAGTTTTGTTGGATGGTATATATGTTTGGGAAGCTTAATTTTTAAATAGTGAAAACTGTGAAATAAAATTATAGGTATTATTGGACTTAAAATTTGCTTGAGGCTATTGTGACTTTTGAGAGATTATATGTTACCATAGCAACACTTTTAAGCTTCAACTAAATTAAGAGAGAAGCCAAAATAAGTGCTTTTCATAGGCAATTTAGAACTTACAAAACTACTTTAGTGAATATATAATAGCAACATACATGAAATAATGATAAAATTAGTGCACAAGAGGAGATTGTTCTTTTGATTATGCTGAAATAAACTATGTGATTGCTTATTAAATTAAAATAAATTGGTTTTCAAAATTACAAATGTAATAGAATTGATACTCAGAGATTTTTTTACTCCAAGTTGATGTTGCATATGGTTTTGAAACATATTAGATAACATTTATCTTTACTATATAAATTTATGTCTTCTAAGACAGTTTTGTTATCAAGTAAATTTTAAATGTATTTTAAACGATGACAACTTAAATCCTAGTTATAGTCATAAAACATTCTTTGTGATCATTGCTTTTATAACCATTACAAAGATATAAACATTAGTTTCTTTACTAATCTGTGTTTCCAGTCTGAAAAATAAACTAGTTATTAGAGAACAAAATGCACTTTGTTCTCTAATTTAATGACTTCTGGACTTACTGTATCTGCAGACTCAAAATCTTGTTTGCTGCAAAAATGACAAAAAAGAGACAGTTTTAGAAAAAAAAGTATTCTGGAATCACATATAAACATTCCTGTTCTACTTATTTTATATTTTGTATATCATAATAGTACTGGTATAAGTTGGAATCACAAATAAAGAAATTTAAATATCAAAAAGGAACTTTCACTTAGTTTGACTAAAATGATTTTTCTGGAATTAGCTGATGTACTAAAATGAGTAACATCTAAATAAAAAGTAATAAAATATGCAGAATGAGAACATCATCCATTTCACCAGTGCATTTGAGGATAGATGAAGAAGGGCTTGACAGAAAATGGGGTTTGGTAACTCAAACCACAATTACAGGTTTTCTCTTCTTCTCCCTCCATTTTCCTTCTCTGGGTTTCACTTTCAGGATGGAGCTAGTTTCTCTCTTAGTGTTTTCATGTTATTTATTTATTTTTATCAAAATAAAAGTGTTTAAGAAGAGGTCAACTCACCTCATCTATGTATACTAGAAAGAATGGGATTTGAATCTACAGCCAACAAAGCAAAACAGTCAAAATTCTTGTTTCATAAGAGAATTTCTAGCAACAAAATGAGTATTTGGACTGAGAGGTTGAGAGAGTGTGGAGCCAAATTAAGAAAGCAAATCTTATGGGATTGACAGTGGTTATACGAGTCTGAAATATGCTGCTGTAAGTAAGAACTGTGAAATCTGGGAAGAATACAGTTACCATGTTGTCAAGGGCAACAGACTGACCTTTATTTTGTCTAATTACCTCCTCTCGACACAGTAGAAGAATGAGATATGAACACGGATGGTAAAAATGTCAAACAAACAAAAAATATTTTGACAGGAAGGTAGAAATAATATTTTAAGGTATTAGTTTTAGTACATTAGTCCTCAACTTTATCCATTATATAATTGCTTATGAGCAAAATTTTGCTTATAGAGATAAATGGATTATTGTGAAAAGCCTTTTGCATACATTTGTAAAAATATGCAGGATACTATGGAAAAAGAACTCCAGGTTCCCATTCTTACAGCATGATTAATACACATAAGATAGTTTGCATATATGCATGTGGTATTTACTGTGTTGTGGCAAATAGGTATTTTGGGACAGACCTATGGAAAAAATGAAAGTATAACTGAAATACAAAAGAAGAATGTATTATAGAAAATCCAAGTGATAGTTTATATATAGGTAAACGAGTACCTAAAAATGTTTGAATTCATCGCTAGCCTTTGGTAGTTGTATGTTCTTAATTAGTTTACCTAAAATTTTATGCAGCTGGTTTTCAGATTTTATAACATAGATAGGCATACAGTATCTAGAACATGATGGCTACTTAATAGGCTATTGAGAGGAAGTGAAATATATTAAGATAGCAAACTTGTACAAAAATAATTGAATGCATGGCTTAATTCTTTGGATCATGTAAGAGAAAAGAGTTTTTCAGATAATGCAAGAAGTTGTTGATTAGGTATTATGATCAAAACCTAGCAAAAGAGAAAGCTCACATATTTATAGTGGAATAGATTTAAATAGTTAGCTGTATTTTACTCTGATGTATCTTGATGAATTAATAGTACTGAAGGCATACATTTAGTCAAAAATATTAAGTCCTATATTAAGTAGCATGAATTCCAAACTACATAAGATGGCCCTTGTATAACTCTAAATGCCATGGATAGTACACAGTGGAAGGTGAATAACAGAGATGGCAGTAGGGATAGAGGACAGGGAGATAAGTGAGAGGACTAGACTTCTCTCGAGTTAGCATTTTGCCAAGTGGAATGGACAATGAGATAAGAACAGGAAATAGTTGAAGAAAATGGTAAGAGAATGGTTGTAGGAAGGTAATAAAATTTACAGAAAAGAGATGGGTATGAGATGAACATATTAAAGGCACTAAACAAAAATTGATTTGGAAAACATATACCTTTAACTTAAAAATATATAAAATTATATATATGTATATATAGTATCATACCCTCCATATTAATATATTATATAAGTTCTATAATAAAATGTTTATCCACAAGCAAAAGAATGTAGTCAGTGAGAATTTTGAATTAAAAGAAAATCTATTGACATTCTCTTATCTTGTAGATTACTTTGAATTTGTTGTCATATTCATGCTTTAACTATATAGCATTAGGTCACTCATTTAATAGGATGTGCTGTCATCTACAAGTAAATGATACCCTCAAATTCTAGGGAATCAGTATGCTACTGGTCTGTATAGGCACCTGTTAAATTGTAATATACATAATATCATATAGCCACACACATGTACACATAAAAAGTAAATCTATCTATCAATCTATATATATATATATACAGTTGCATGTTATTTATTATATTATGTAGAGTTTTCTATTTATAAATACATAATCCTCCACAATGTATGTTATATATAATACTATATAAATTAATATACTGAGATTTATGTATAAAATATATTTATAGATAAATGTATAAATTGAGAATATATCAA
>NC_045030.1:111600360-111604630 GCF_008632895.1 Mastomys coucha
AGACATACCTAGCCTTGCTTTATAGTACCAGCTGGCAAGATAAGATATGTAGCTCAGGATGGCCTCAAAATGAAGGAGGTCCTCTAGCCTCAGCCTCTTGAAGGCAGTGATCACAGGTTGGGAAACCACCACATGAGCGTGATTCACTTTTAAAGTGAAACATTTGCTCAGTTTTCTCATATAATCACCCTATTTGCTCAGTACTGGTGTTCTGCTGTGAACCTGAATGTACTCTTTTCACAAAGTCTTTCTTTTTGTGTTTTGTTTTGTTTTGTTTTGTTTTTTTGAGACAGGGTTTCTCTGTATAGTCTTAGATGTCCTGGAACTCACTCTGTAGACCAGGCTGGCCTTGCAAAAAGACTTTCTTAAGGAATCGAAAGATGGCTCAGTGATTAAGACCACATACTGCTCTTTGAGAGGACCCAAGTTTTATTCCCCAAATGATGCTGGGAAGCCCACCACTGTGTGTAACTCAAGTTCCAGGGTCTCCAAGTCCCTCTGGACTATGTGAGCACCCAAACACATGTGGTGGAATAGATTCATGAATGCCTATTTTTAAAATTCCAAAATTGTACCTAAATATTTGACAACTGCAACATCAAGATGAAAAATGCTTTTATAGTACCTTCCTCCAATCCGCTCCAAATGTTCTAATAAGCAATGATATAGGTCGGTATTCTTGCGGCTTAGATCAGCAAGCAACTCTCCAAAATATTTGGGATCCAATTTTTCAGGGCCATCATCCTGAATTATCACCTGAAGCAAATATCAATTGCATTTATAAGCAATATTGATTTTCTAAGTTCATAGATATATTGGTATGAAATTTTTAAATTTATTTTTATCCTTTAATCCTTTTTTACAGTTGAGACTTCATAGCCATCCTGGTCAGCCTGCCCTCTGACGACTCCCCATCCCATACTTCCTCCCCACCCCACCTCTGTCTCCAAGAAGATGTCCCCCACCCCCACCCCCACTCCACTAGGCCTCCCTGCTCCCTGGGGCCTTAAGTCTCTTCGAGAGTTAGGTGCATCTTCTATCACTGAGGCTATGAAATTTTTAAAGAATAAAAAACTATTAAAATCATCACTTGAACTGTTAAATTAATTGTTGTTTTATATCAAATGACTTTTATAATACTTATTTTTATTTTTATAACATTTTATAAATTTTAAGGAATATGACAAAAAAAGTTAGTGTAGGTATTGAAGGGGGGTCACTGGGAGAAGTTGGGGTACAAAAGGGAAACAAGAGTGTGATTTAATTCTATTTAGTTAAAATATGTTTTAAAATGTTAACAAATTCAGATAAATTGAAATCATGTATCTTTTCTCATCATAATGCAATAAAAGTTAAAAAACAAAAACAAAAATAAATAAATAAATAAATCTTAAAAAAATCATCACTTGAATCAAGTCACCAAGTTTTTTATGCATTAGATGTGTATATTTTCAATATATGAGGAATTGAAAGGAAAAATCAACATTGAAATATTTTCAATTTCATTTCACTAAATTTTAAATGATCTAATGAATATAAAACTTGTAAAACATTATTTTTTTCTTTCTTTAATTAAAAATAGATGTTTTTCATACAATATATATTCTGATCATGGTTGTCCCTTCCTCAACTCCACTGAAATTCTTTCCACCTTCCTTCCCACTGGAATCTACATGCTTTCTGTTTCTCCTTAAAAAAACAAACATTATCTTAAGAATAATAATGAAATACAATAAAGATTTTTTTTAAAAACTAACCAACTGGTATAGGACAAAACAAACAGAACAAAACCAGAGTCAAAGGAAAACATGAAATGTACAAGTACATCCAGAGAAACATTTGTTCGAACACATAGGAATCACATAAAACTATAAAACTATATATGTTTACATATATGTACATATATATATATAAATGCATATATATATATCAAATGTACAAATACTGCTCATTTTTCAAAGTCTACATCAATTCCTACCTCAATATACCCTTGATAAGTATTCAGCTGATTGATCTTTCTTCTTTCTTTTGCTCCCAAAACATATTGTTTATACCTTCCTAAGTTAAGATAACAGTTTGCTATGCATTAAATTTTAGGTCCTACCACTGTCCTCTATTAGAGGAAACTAAGGCAAAGCAAAATTAAAGATTAAGTTGAACTTCTATTCTACAGTGGTACTTCTATTTGGCCAATTATGACCTATAAAATAATGATTTCACTTGATTTAATCTAATAACATGGGTATTTTTGTCATTATCAATCTTTATAATGTAAGAAATTTCACAGAGTGCTCTAGAGGTTAATGTTTCCATTCAGACAGTCAGAGGAAAGATCATTTTAGACTTTTTAAAAATATTAGAACAACATGAATTTTTAAATTATTTCTAGTTATTTTTTTTTACCAATATGGCCAACATATATATTTCTAAGCATCAGTCCTGAGAAATAATACCATGTATATTTAATATAAAACAATACAAATTCCTGTATTGGAAGCTACTTCCTTTTTTCTTATTCTTTTATCTTTTAAGAGATGTCTATGAGAGAGGTCAATTTGAAATTGGGTAAGTAAGTACAAATGATGTTTGACTATTATTTCAGTCATTATTTTTAGTTTTTTACCAGACTGAAGAAAATCATTTTTTTCTATTATCATTTGTGCAGCAGATGTTTACAAGACTCCAAAGTCTTTACAACATAAATTAGTCACTCAAGATTGTATCCAGGGAGGTTTTTCCTTAGCAACTAAGTTTTGGTTTCTATTTTGTTATAATACACAATAAAATATAAGTATAGTCTGACTTGAATTTGTATAATATATTCTCAAAGAATATATACAGCAACTAATTACAAGCTGGTAAAATGCTTTCATTAACAACCATCTCAGATGACAGCATTTCTAATTCATTGTTCATTTGAATATTATGTCTCCTGAAAATGTGTAATGCTGAACAACTGTTGAGCTCATTTCTAAGGATCAGTTATCAGTCACAATTAAATATTCATGAGTTGAATCATAACTGCATCCATTTAATTAATGAACCTTAATGATTTTTATCTTTTGAAAGGAGTCTGGATAGTTATTTTTAAAATGTTGTTAAAATACACTGGTATAATTTTTCAATGTTTGTATGAAAATTGAATATGAGTGTTAGACTACAGAAATAAGACATGTTTAATAACTTACTTAATTTGGTAAGTATTAAACTGGTCGATCTTACCTGTTCATGTATTTGGCTTGACCCACCATGACAGAGTTCATGCCCAAGATTTGAATCATTTTCTGTTATACACTGGATTTGATGGCTAGAATGGGACTGTTGACAATGTGGCGAGTGGATGAGCTGGGGTTGCTGGATGATGTGATGATGGCACTGAATTTGAGGACAGCATTCCTAAAATATATATATGTGTATGTCAACAAACAGCCATCTAACATCAGAACTATTACAAATCAAGAAAAAATTGGAAGCAAATTTGAAAACCACAACAAAATAATTAGGTGTCAAATTTGTAATTTTAACTAGTGATATTTTTAATTTATACCTTAAGAAAAATTTATTAGAATTTGTTTTTATTTAATAAGTATCTATGGTGATCAAAATATCCAAATAAGCCATAAAATTTCATGTTCTAATTAAATTGATATTTTAGTTGTACTTAAATCTAAAATTATTATGAATATTTTAAGCTTCCTTTTATGACACAATAGGCACTCTACTATCTAATTATATAATAATTCTATGATGCTGAAGGTGTAAAAGAATTTAAAATTAAGAAAAAATACAATACAGTGATTTTCAATATCAAGAAGCATGTTTGTATCCCTGCTGGGGAGGCAATGAACTCATGCTTATGAAAATTGAAAATAGGCTTTAAAAAAAATTGAAAATCATTGATTGGTGCTTTTGATCCAGGAAATTAAAGCCCTTACTCTAATTCTACAAGATACTTTTATTCAAATACTGCTTTTATTGAGTTTCTATGGGGAATAAATGAATTGTCTGTAAGAAATGTGTATTACTATTATAACATTGCTGCCACCATTAACTTTAATTTTATTGTCATTTATCTCACTAAAATTGAACACAGAACTAGTATTCTCCCAGAGATGACAAGTCGGATTATATACTTCTAATGACAAAATTAATAATGACAGAATTGTGTGTGGAATTCATGATTTGCTCCTTAGAATCTAAGGGTATAAATGGTCATTATATTAAAGGAAAATCTGGAATTTGCTTTTAAGCCCAATTTATTTTACCTGCT
>NC_045030.1:111605140-111607644 GCF_008632895.1 Mastomys coucha
AAAAGAAAAAGAAAAGAAAAGAAAGTAAAGAGACAGCTAATAATAGCCTGTTTTCAAAGAAAAATCACTCATTTTAGTCATAATGTTACATTCACTCACATCGTCAAGTTTGAAAGTATAAATTCAGTGTAACTTTCCCTTTTGACTGTAAAAAGTTGACTTATTGAAAAGTAATATAATTTAAGCATTTAGACACTTAGATGCAACAATTTTCAAACTATGACAGATGAAAGCAATACCAAATTGAAGAACAATGAATATAGTACCCCACCTCTGGTTTAACATGTAATCTACATATGTATGTATATATACATATATATATCCTTTTATATGAAGAGAGTGATAAACTTCTAAGAGTGGCTATCTGCAAAAAGAAACTAGAGACATGAAGACTCAGATAGAAAAGCCAATTACCATTAATATTATTTGTATTGTTTTAAATATTCTTTTTATAGTCTGAAACTTCTTACTCTATATGAATTACATTTTATGTGCATAATATATTTTGAAATAAACAAAAATATATGAGGAGGCCATATTATGAGTAGAAATTGCCTCTGTAGATATATAAAGGCCATAGAATCAGTTCTTGGCATTCCTTTCTCTAGACTGTTTAAATATGACTCATTTTACAAGCGTGATAGCACTGAGATCTTTACAGTTTAGAAAATTACCCATATACTTTAATCAATTTTGCTACTGATTAACAGACATATATATTATCTGTCGTTTTATGTTATAAAATGTCACCATGTTTTGTTGGGATGTTAAAAAGAATTGTATTTACTATTTTTAGTCTTGATGTTAAGGTGGAATCCAGATCTTCATCCACACAAGTGCCTACCCCTGAGTTACAGCTCCAGTTCTTATACTCAAGTACTGAAGTCATTGTTTTAAAGGAAAATATTGGGATAATATTTTGAAGCATATCATAATTTAAATGTGAAAGTATAGAATATCAACCAGTTATGATCTCTCATGGGTTATTCCTTTAAGATAGAGTGGAAAAGAATAATATAAAATACAAATAGTTGGAAAGGATAATTAACCTGCTGCTAGAACTACCTTACAAACTTTTTACTGCAAAGGCCTCTTTTTTTCTTGGACAAGTGCCAGTACATTGTTTTGATTGGCCCTTGGCTTCATCTAGCATGCTGTGGCATAGCCCCTATCAATTTGGAAATAACAAAACAAAAAAAAATATGCTTTGTTCCATGGTACAGGTAATTGTACTTTGGACAGCATATATCATAGTTATAAAACTCCCAAATGATTAAAATCATTAGTGAAAAAAATGTTAGCACAAATAAATGCTAATATCAACAGTAAGCAAACCAGTATTCTTAAAAAACTCTTCCTCAATTTTTTAAACTGTATGGGTGGTAAGATAATCAATGTTATAAAGAATATTATATTCTAGAGGCTATAAAGTAGAAAAACTATTCATTCTCATTAAAACAGAAACTTGAAAGCAGCATTAAATAATGTACCTCAAATTCTAAAATACTACTTAAAAATTATAAAACATCATTTTTGATATCCTGGTTGAATAAATATAAGTGTAAATTAGCAGCTTTAGAAACTATTATTTGGAACATCAAAAACAACCAGTGATTTATTTTCTACTTGATAGCATAATGTTGGGTTGTTCTTCAAGAACATTTTTGTTTAATCTACCAGGACTTTAGACACTATTCAGCATAATAGGCATACCAAAAGGGAGACATTTTGATGTTATCATTCTGAAAAGTTATATCATTTCATTTTTTACTAGGCATCAAATAAGGAATATTTGATATATTGCATATTATTTCCTACAAGTCTACTAACAATTGCCAATAAGTACTTATAAAAATAGATCATGTTCTCATGCCAAGAAGTTTTAAAACAAAATCCAATACATTTTCAGTGTGTTTTATTTATATATGAGAAAGATAATTTTATTTTCCAGACTGATTTTATAATATTTCACTGCCTATTATATCCTGAATTGTTACCCATACTCTAAATTTATGGTGGTGCTCTAAGTTCCAGAAATATAGCATTTGCTTTTCTTTAAAATATGGTCTTTTCAGATAGAATCCGTTTAGCATAAAGTTACTAGGATGAGATCCAATCCAATATGAGCAATGTTCTCATAAAAACTGAGAGGTTTTACCCTGAGACAGCCATGCAGAGAGGGATGCTGATGTGAAGATGCTCATGTAGGACACCATGTGATAAGAAGGGGTTTGGAATATGGTTATGCAATCAAAAAACGCCTGAGGGTGACACAAGCTAAATAAACTAAGAATGAAAAGGTTTCTTTCCTGATAGTTCCAGAAGGATGATGGTCCTGTTGCACACTGGAGTTTTCAATTTCTGTTTTTTAGAATTCCAATACAATAAAATTCTTTCACCTTAAACCACCTCGTTCAGCTTTCTATATCTTTTAGAATACTTTACTTTCCTGTTAATGCATAGTATTAATTTAGAGCTGAGCATATTAAAATAATATAGATGAC
>NC_045030.1:111607654-111631618 GCF_008632895.1 Mastomys coucha
GTTTCATTTTCTACCTTTAGCCTGCTATGTGACTTCAGATTCCCTTTCAGTAAAATGAGCTACATAATAAAATATAAAAATATTAAGGATAGACAAGATGACATACTATACATACTATAATTCACAGTAGTCTTGCCTGGTATTTGATTATTAAGTATTATTTCAATTCTATTAAAATATTTGTAATTCAAAATTTATGTTTATAAAACAAGTTTTAAAATAAGTATTACTTACCTGATCTGTGTTTAACTTCTCCACTTTTCTTATTGTTTTTTCATAAATTACATTGTTTCCTGGGAAGAATTGACCTCCTCTTAGGAAAGGAGACAATGGTTCCTAATAAGAGATTAAATAATATGTTTGATTTGAAAGATGTTGCTTCCATAGGCCTGCCAACAAATACACTGTATCTACTAGGTTCTAATGTAGTAACAGATTTTAAGAAGATAATGGAAGGGTTCATCAATATGTTTCTTCCAGGAGAAAGAAAGAATTTTAAAAATAGTCCATCAATGAGAACAATTTGAATTCTTCCTATTTTTACTGGTTCTCCAGGGGAGATCTTTAGGAAGTAGAAAATATAGCATTCATTTTTCTGTGTGAGAAAAGGGTAAGACATATAAAGTAGATTGGGCTTTACTTGCTGTAACCTCATTGGCTCTAAGACAGGACACAAGAAAAATGTCTGTCTTCTAAGGTAGTCTAAGATGAACTTGATGGCATTTAAACTGGGGTCACAGGTGGGTTTCTTTCTATGCAAAGAAATTATTAGAGGAATTTAGAATAAACAGAATTCAGTCTGAACCATAGAATTTACTAAACCATAAAGTGGATAGAACTGCATTGAACTATTTTTTCTAGGACTCAATTTGCATGTCATTGAAGTGTACAATCCTTATTTGTGATGATAATCAAGGCTAAGATTCTCAGTACAACATATGTTTTGAGTACTGAGAACAGGGCAGAAGCTTTAAGAGCCACTGTATCTCCATATAATCAACTAAATTGCTATAATATTAGCCAAGTACTTAGAAGATGTCAGTCAATGAAATAAAGGCCTGTGATGTGTCTTAGATTGAAAGACTAATGAAAAAATCAGACAAGGAGTCCAGTGTAAATGTAATGTAAATCACATTCATTTTTCCCCATTATTTCTTTCATTTTGAGAAAGGATCTCACTATAGCCCTCCCTGGCTGCCCCAGATCTCATTAGATCTTGCTGGTCTTGCATTCAGGTATCTGCCTACTTTTGCTTCCAAGTACTAGGGCATTAAAAGTGAATGCAACCATGTCCAATTTTTCCTTTCTTCTGATTTTCATTTGAGTCATCAGGTTGTTTTGTTCACTGATTTGTCACAAAGTAAAAAATGTGTAATTTTATTTTTAATGTACATATAGTAGATAAAACTGCTAGTATGTGGCAAATATTGTTAGTTGGAAAATATTGTAATTACTCTCAGTTCTTAAAGTAACTGACCTAAAAGACTGTTACGAAGGGAAGAAATTCTGCAGCTTAAGTCTGCAGACCCAGATTTCTCGATGAACAGTTTAGAAGTTCTAATCACACAATTGTGCAAAATGTGAGGGAAGAAAAAAAGAAAAAGAAAAAACTAAGAACAAGGTAAGTCTTTTGAAGTTTTAGAATCAAGACAGAAAAATACCATAAAAATCAGAGAGAGAAAATTTCAGCAAGTTAGTAAGAAATTGAACACAAAAATACTTGAAACATCAGTGGATAAGAACTACAAAGCAGATTGGATTTTAGCTACTATGAATCCATTGACTTGACTTCAAATAATCAGTGGAAACAGGCCAAGTAGGAAAGGAAGGTATGGTGTCATAAAACAAAAGTTGCAGGTCTTTCTCCATCTATATGCAGTGGATTCATGTAAAGCATTAATTTTCTCTGAACCTCAGTGTACTTATCTCAAGGATAATATACACAGTATTCTGGATCAAGTGAAATAATTTTAAGGTACCATCAATTTTTGTACATTGATTTTTAATATGTAGTATCATAATGTATAATATATTAAAATGATTTCTGGAAAACAAAATATTTCTAGGATATCATTCTAAATTATGCAATATAGACTGTTTTGAAGGCAAAGAAATTGTTGGCCCTAAATATTCCATAATAGATGAACAGATTATTGAATTAAAGGGGATGGTAGTTACTCTTATCTTGGTGATTTAGAGGTTTCTAAAAAATAAAAATGAATTTATGAAAATATAAGATGTTCTGTGTGAAATGCAACTAACTTTAAATCTGTCTATTTTAAGTGTTTTTCAAGACTTAAAATGACAATAAAAACTCATCCAAATTTAGATTATTACTTTACCAAATTTATAAGATGGTAAAAATATTCATACGAATAATTACTGTTGAAAAACAAATCCAGCTTAATAACTTTAATCAAGCATTTTCGAGTTCTTAGTATTTGAGGAGCTCAACAGTTTTACTGCTTTGGTATCTTCTTTTCTTCAGTCTCTACATTTGATTTGCTGCCAAATCCACCCTAAAAATTAGCAGGTGTTTTCAAAACTGTTGATGTTATAACTTTAATTGTTACTTTCAAAACCTCTGGCAGTAGTTCTCACATTTAACAAAGTATATAATTCCCAACATCTATTGCACTGTTCCCAGGCCACAAAGCTATAATAGAGAAACTTTTTTTTGAAACCAAAATAAAAATTGGTTGATTATAAGTTCAAGTTATTCAGTTTCAAGCATCACCTCCAAGCTGTGTGATCACACCTGGATTAATCAAGTTCCATAACTCTGGTTCCAAAACCTTTTATTTTCCACAAGCCCTGTCCTCATGTCCGCTCACCCCTTTCCTTCCAGATCTCACTGCGTTTCTCAACATTACAAAAACTACTCTTTGGTTTCTGTTCCTTCCAGCTCTTCGAAGTAGAAATCATACCTTTTTTTTCCTGAAGTCTTGTTTCTATGTGTATCTGAAATTTTACCTCCTTTTCTCCTTCAGAATTTTATCTCATTTGTCTCTTTCCTTCTCCATTACTGATTAATTCTATTTACAAATCTTCCAGGGTCTTTGAGATCCAGCTTTCTCCTCTAGTGACACCTTCCTTCTTGCCTTTGACTACTATCCTTATCAGAAATGCATCCCCCACTTATTTCCTCCACTTCCTTTTGAGAAGTCTATCCATTAACTTCCTGCATCTGGATTTTGCTCCCACAAGCATATTAAAACTGTTTTTAAATACCACTGTCACTTTCTTAACTGTTAAAGCTCTCTCATACCTATTTTCTTTGGCTTTACGCTAATTTCATATGGTTAGTCAATAGTTTCCTCTATTTGCTTCAGTTACTCTGTTTTTAGGACTTCCTCTGAGAAGACATTTTCTTGCAGTGGGTCTGTCTTTCTGTTCACTTGAAATAGATATTCCCCAAGGTTTTGACATTAACTTTCTCCATTACTCTACAACTCCTGCTTTTATCCTTGGTGATAAAATTTAGATACCAACACTCTTACTTCTATCTCAAATGTGACCTTTAGCGGTGTCATTTTAAATATCTACTAGTACTCTCTCTATTACATACCTTAGATCTCACCAGATCAAGCAAACCTCATGGTATTTCCCTTTAATAAACTAACTTTCCACATTTCTTCTTAATCATTTCTTTCAGGCCACCATAACCCTAGTATCTCCACCTATCAAGCTTTTAGGCCCACATTTAACTTTTCTTCTGCCAACCTTCTTAGCCAGTAAGTTTTAAAATCTTGTTAAAAATATTCCTAAATTAGCTGTCAAAAAAAGAAAAAAGTTTGTGAAAACCTGAACAAAGCACATTTATTTGAATTTAAAATTCCTTGTAAGTATAATTATTCTAACATCATGTTAATTGTACTAATACACTATATGTCAAAACAAATCTTTCCTTGATTTTCCACACATAGCAAATGTGTTATCTCAAGTCAAATTGCAGTGTGGTGGTTTTAATGTGAATAGTCCCTAGGTTCATATGTTTTAATACTTGGTCCCCAGTTAGTGGTACTATTTGAGAAAGATTAGGAAATGTGACTTTATTAGAGGAGGTATGTCAGTGGGGGTGGGCCTTGAGATTTCAAAAGGCCACACTATTAGAGCCCTCTCTCTCTCTCTCTCTCTCTCTCTCTCTCTCTCTCTCTCTCTCTCTGCCTGGTGCTTGTGGTAAGTTATAAGTTCTCAGCTATTGCCATAACTACTTGTCTGTTGCCAAGCTTCCTGCCTTGATGGCTATGGACTCACCCTCTGGAACTGTAAGCCAGCAAACTAATCTCATTCTTTTTCCATTGCCTTGGTAATCATGTCTTATCATGACAATAGAAAAGTAACTAAAACAGGAGTTGGTACCAGGCTGTAGGCTATTGCTGTGACATACCTAACCACGGAATCTGTTGTATTTAGTTATTTATTCATTCATTTTTGTCTGTTTGTTGTTTTGGGAGGAAAGTAGAAAACATTGAGACTTTGGACTGGAAAAATGGAGCTTAAGGATCCATCCTAGTAGGATGTTGAAAACAATAGTGTTTAGAGCAATTCTGACCCTGGATGCCCAGATCAACTGGTTTCAGAGGTGAACAGTATTAGGAACTAGGCTAAAAGTCGTTCTTGGCATATTTTAGTAATGAGTGTGGATGCTTTTTGCTTTTGTGCTAAGAATCTGCCTGAGACTAACCTGAAGCCTTTCAGACTAGTTTTGTTGGCAGAGGAGATTTTGATACAGACTAGTATTGACTATGTCATGTGGATATGAATGATATCTCATATGCAGATCTTAAGTGAGAAAGAAAAGGTAAAAAAGAGAAAAGGAACACTAGGAAATGTAGTGTTGGGGCCTTAATTTGTGATGAGAGATATGAAGAAATGCAATAAAAGTAGTGATACCCTCAGGGTAAGAGCCTATCCAGTTATAAGCTTTCAGCTACTGGTCCAGCACCATGTCTGCCTGCTGGTTGTCATGTCTCCTACCATGGACTCACCATCTGAAACTATATGAAATCCAATTAAATGTTTTCTTCTATGCGTCGCCTTGGTCAACGTATTTTGTCACCACAACAGAAAACTAAGACACTTTGCATTTCTCTATTAGTGACTATCACCCACCCGAACCATGTATTTTAAAATGTATTTTTTCACAGCTAAATGTCATCATGCCTTAACTTCACACTCTAAAAAACATGTAAGCACCTTTGGTTTAGGAAAAATGCCTTATTTCCTTATTCCTATTTTAAGGCTATAAAGCAGTGGCTTGCAACCTGTGGGTTGTAACCCCTGCTGGGGTTGGTCTTATTGCTGTGTCTTCAGGTGCTTAGTTCTGTATCCCAAGATCAGGTTACAGTCTAGACATGGACATTGTATTGACTAGTGTGCTGTAAAAATGTTCCCCAATAGTCTCCGATTGGGGAAAAAAAAAAAGCTAGAGCCTGTGCCTGGGTAGGGGAGAGAAGAAGGTAGAACTTTAGATCCAGTAGGAGGTCTCAGGTAGGGACCAGAAGAAGAAACAACAAAGGAGGAGAAGTTTGGCATGAAAGAAGCTCACTCTGAGGAAACACATGGGACAGAGCAAAACTCAGTTGGCAAGTTTCACGGGGGATCTATGGCTGGGATGTAGGTTAGAATAGCTCAGAATCTGCCCAGTGTAGGCTTGCAATATGTTAATAAAAATACCAGGTTTCTGTGTTTTTTATTTGGGGGGTATGAACAAAAAGGGGTGTAGCAACCCCCCCATAAAGTTACTACTGTAGACCTGTACAGGGGTCACCTAAGAATATCAGAAAACACATATTTGCAATGGTCTTGGGAACTGAGACATTGCTCTTCCTCCATCCATCTCCAGGTGGGTCTGCCTACATGCAGATATACTCACATACCATTACCCAGAACTATATTAAAGGTCCCAGCAGCAGGAAAGGGAGGACCATTGCTCTAGAGTATCTTCTTCACATCAGGAGCATTACAATAAGAAACTTAGTGAAATTGGTAACTATCAGCTGGATTTCATTCACTAATGAATTGAGTGTGTTTTCTTCATTTTTGGATAAAAAGTAAATCAGCAGTCATAAATCTTTGTAGTACAAAGGCAAATAGAGAATAAAAAAAATTAGGAACAACTTCAAATAAAAAGCCTGAATAGATAGAAGGAATCATAATTAGAGAAGTGGCTCAAGATCAGTTTAATTCCAAGGAGAAGTAAAGCTTAGAAAAGCTAGGAAGTGAAAGGAGGGTGAGGTTACAATTTAAGAGCCTCAACTTACTGTAAACACTGCAATTAAACTAAGTCTTCTGCCTGTGAGATTTAAAAGTACAAAATACAAAAGAAATACACTTAAAAAGAAAACAGGAATATACACACACACATATATGTGTATATGTATACATATGTACAATATATATACATATATATGTGTATATATTTATATGTAATATATATGTAATGTTAAATCTATTTTACAAAACCAGTTAGACTATTTTTATTTACAAAGCCTGTGGCTTGAAACTTGTTTTATTGCTCAATAAAAGACAGAGTTCGAATCTTTAAATGACTATTTTTCTTCATTTTTCTGTTAGATCTTCGTGAGAAAATGTTTGTAGTTCAAAATGCCTGAGATAATGAGTTCTTAGAGAAGCAAGCCCAGCGTTATTAACATGTCCTTACTTATACACATACTTCTAATTTTGCTGCCTTTGTAAACAACATGGTGTATAAGCTAATTTGTAGCTACATAATTTATCTGGTAATCATTTAAGGTCCATTGTGCATTGTCCTTAATTTGCTATTTCTTATTCTGCACTATTCAGATCCATTTCAAACAGTGTCACTTTGTAGCTCCATGTTCCTGCAGCACTTAAGAATTTGAGTTTTCTCAAGACTAAAGAAAATATGTTTTAAAGAATGTGAGTTTCAGGCTGGGGAGATGGCTCAGTTGATAACGCGCTTGTTGTATAAACATGAAGACCAGAGTATGGGAGCCCAGCATTCACTAAAAATCTGGCCCTGTTATCATATCCGTAATCTTAGCCCTGAGGAAGTAAAAACAAATGGATCGCCAGAGCTCACTGACCAGGCAGGCTCCAGAGCTCACTGACCAAGCAGGCTCCAGAGCTCACTGATCAGGAAGGCTAGTCTTAAACATGAGCTTCAGGTTCAGTAAGAGACTTTGTCTCAAAAAGTCAGGCAAAGAGGGTTTAAGAAGACACCTGGTGTTAAGTTCTGATGTCGCCATATACTTGCATACATGGATACACATAAACACACATATACAAGGATGTATACCTATGTAAATATAAGGACAACTATATGAATAAAAAAGTAGATGAGATATTTGTAAGTACAAAACATACAAGAAATGCTGCCTTTGTAAGAAGCTAATATTATAGGCTGTATTTAGGTAAAATGCATTCAATTCCCATCACATATTATATTGAGAAGGGGTGCAGGAGTGGGACAAAGGTAGGGAAACATCCATCCCCTACTAAGGTTCTCCTCATGGCCCCTTTGTCCAGCCACCTTGCCCCTGTTTGCATACTTGTGCCTTAAATATTTGATTATGCAAAAGAAGGAGCAGGCAACTGCTTTAGCTCTAATCACATCCTCTTTCAATGTTTACACAAACTTATGAAAACTAAAGTAAATATCCAAAGCAATCATCCCCTTACTCGGATCCTCTGTGTACACAAATTCTCACAGACATGCATACGCAACTAGCAGCTTCCTTACCTAAGGAGACCTGACAACATGATTTTAATAAGTAAATTAAAAAAAGAAAAGGTAGAAAGGTGGTAGTAGACGTATATCCTCCACACTATCTAGATTAGTGGCAAATGAGAAAGTGTCTAGATTAACTGTTTTCTTTCTGCAGCTGGAATACATAATCTTTCAGGACACAGATTGTTTCTTGTTAGAATGGAGAAATAAAGGGTAAAGGAAAAAAATGTCACATATCTATCCACACCACAGTGTTTCTTTTGTGAGATTGATTCTTTAAAACAAACAACAAGAAAACAGACCCATTCTGTTGCCACTAAGATATATGTGTGCATGCACGTGTATGTGTGTACATTCAGGAAGGTTTATTATTATAGAAAATATATTATGTCTTAATATTATAATAATTAATTATATAATATGTCTTAATATTCTTCTTAAATTAGACAGAGAAGAATATATATACTTTGTAAAACATATGGTTATTTATCTTAGTAAAAATATAATAATGTAAAATTTTAAAAAGCTTATTTATAGGTACATAATTCATGCCTCGCAGGCTACAAGCACATGAAACATCTTTGAACTTTTAATTCTTAATTTCCTTCTTGCTAGTCCACATCTGAAAGGGAAATTCAAATAAATTAAGTCTTCCAACTGCTGATGTGATGGTTGGTAGCTTTTATGGGAAGCCTGGGAAGACCTTTGTCCCTTTGTGCTTCAAAGTGCACAAAAGTCCCTTACAGTGCGCAGGTGGGACTACAGAAATGAAAGTATTATAACAGCCAAGCTGCTTGGGACTTTCGGTCTCTTTGTCAGACTGTATGGGTGTATGGCTACTTGAAATTAAAAATAGAGTTTTATATTAATGGTTAGAGGTGCCCTTTCTAACTGGAAGATAGGCCAGCGATCAGTGTTTAAGGATCTGATAACTAACTTAGCCACTGAAAAAAAGAGATCACATGATACTTTACCTGTTCAGGGTTTTGTACTATGTATCTCCTAATGGTGGTTTGTGGATATGCAGTAACTTTTACTGTTGGAGAATGGAGTTCCTGTGAAGAAAAATTAAACCTGTATAACTATATAAAATTATCATTACTTGGTAGCTTGGAGCTATCAAAAATAAAAATAAGGAACATTTTTCATAGTGAACATTATACAGACATTTTGTGAACAATGATATATGACTTTATAATTTATTTAATGTTAGTGTTGAAAGTACTTTTGCAAAGCAACATTTGCCCAGTTCTATTGTAAGTAATTGCATTATACTAATTTCTACTTTTACCATATTTTTCACATTTTATTATGGTTTTATTATATATTTGTTTTTATTAAAGTATGGCAAGTAAAAACTCTATAAGATCTGAGAGTTTGTCTTTAAGTCCTATCCTACCTCTTGAGATTGATTAGTTCTGTAGACCCAATGACTCATTAAATATGTTACAAAAATGATGGAAGTATTTTTCTTTCATAAATTATCAAAAATTAATATTTCCAAGGTTCTAGTTCTTAACTCACTTTTATATTTTCATAGTGGGAATATATTGGAGTAGAAGCAAAATGCTTAAATAGTGCTAAAGCAGATTAAAAAAATATACTATTTTCCCTTTTATGCTTTGCTTCTCACTCTGGAACACTGTTACTCTTTGTTTTTATGTCTCACTCTGGAACACCATTACTCTTTGTTTTTATGTCTAAGTTTCCTGGAGTTTTCTGATGTTTTCTGAACCATCTGAGACACAAGCAGAAATGCTACTGTTCATAGAAATTGAATAGAATCAGAAGGCCCTCAGAGTTGTCCTAAAATTGTCTCAGTTGTCTCCTTCCCTCCTACTCTGTCTGGGGTAAAAAAATTTGGAAAATTAAAAATCTAGCAATGTTCTTAGAATCTGCATAATATTTGGTTTGAAAAGGTTTCTCCATGGGCATACTTATTTTTAAGGAATTCATTATGTAGCTCCCTTTCTTTCATTTTACTAACCCTTTCTAGACTTTCTCAGAGTGATTAGTGTTGCAATGACATGTTTAGACTAAAAGTTAAGCTTAAATAAATTGCCTATTAAATAAGTTGTATATAGAAACTACTTATGTTTATGACTTGAATTGCTTTTCTCTTGGAGACATGGGATCTGAGTGTGAATCAAATGACTATGGTGTCAGAATCTTCAGGAGGTTTTGTTGTTGTTGCTGTTGTTGTTTTATTTTGTTTTATTCTTGTCCCCATGTACCTGCCCATCTGGCTACCATGAGTATTTCCAAGGTTATGGACAGTCTTCATACATCACAAGGATAGCACCATATGGCAAACCCTATGGCCTGGTTATACCTCAATGTAATCATAAAAAATAACTTATGCACTATATGCAAATCTGCACAAAAACATAAGTGGGGCCAATCACCAGATTAGCACAGTGTGCTTGTGTCCAAAAGTCAGACTCTTTATTACTCGCTGGCTTCTTGGAACTTTTTGATGTAGACACCATCTGTCTATTGTTAGAAGCCAAACCTGCTTGTACATACATGCTTTGGTTTCCTTGCAGATAATCCACATCAGAATTTTTACTGTGTGAGAGTTCAGTGGAGAACTTGGTGCTGAGGAGGTTAGGAATTCTCACCTACTTGCTACAGGTGATGAGTTGTATGCTGCCCCCATAGAAACACCACTAGGCAGCCACTCTGCCATTCTCTATGAACAACGTGAAGCAGATGCAGTCTTGGTCCACAGATGTTTAGATCTCCATTGTGTTTCCTGTCCCTCATAGCAATCTTCAGAGGAAGTCTTCAGGCTTGATATGGTCAAAGATACCAATAGAGCTGTGCTGTTGGCCACTTGCTTGGAAAGGAGCAGGGGCAACTGGGAGCTCATTGATTAACTTATATGCTTACTTCTTTAAGAACTTAACTTTTCAAATCATCCATCACTCACAGCTGTGTCCTTTTCCAAAGTGTTAGTGGCTTCCGAAAATCTAACACTTTGGGGATCCATTTCCTTTGAAAATGCCTTCAATTCATGGACAGGTTGGATCATCAAAGTTCTGGGTTTCATTGAAATATTTTCATTGCACACCAGACTTGGGATGTTTTTGGTTGCAATTACTGTAAGTGATACTACAGACAGACCAGAAACTGCATTCACTCTTGTTGCCTGTAGGGTCATATTCTGGCTGCTCTTTGCTTTCAAAAGTCTGTTGGCTCAGTCTTGGGGAGTGATTGGTTGGGGATTTAAATGAGAAATTTCCTCTACTATGGACTCAGGCATTTGAATACTTTGTGCCCAGTTGATGGTACTGTTTGTATAAGGTATGAAATTTTTAGGTGGAAGAATCTTGCTGCGGGAAGTACTTAATTGAGGATGGATTTTGAAGGTAGCCTCACTGTACTTCTACGATATTCTATGATGCAGGTTTGTTGTTAAGATGTGATCTCTCAGGTTCCTGATTCAGCCACTTGCTGGCATGGTTCTCTTACCATTATGAAATCCTCTGGAACTGTATGCCAAATGGACTCTTTCTTCCTGTGCTGCCCAGTTTTGTAAACTTGACACAAGGTAGAGTCATTAGAGAGAAGGGAGGTTCAATTGAGAAAATGTCTCCTTAAGATCAGGCTGCAGGTAAGCCATTAGCATATTTTCTAATTAGCTATTGATGTTCAAAGGCCCAGTATATTATACGTGGGACCACCATCCCTAGGCTGGTGGTCCTGGGTTCTATAAGAAAGCAAGAAAGCAAGCTGAGCAATCCATGGGGAGCAAGCCAGTAAGCAAAACTTCTCCATGGCCTCTGCATCAGCTGCTGCCTCCAAGTGCTCCTGTTTGAGTCCTTGTCCAGACTTCCTTCAATGATGAACAGTGATATGAAAGTGTAAACTAAATAATTCCATTCCTTTTGGTCACGATGTTTTTTCACAGCAATTGTAACTCTAACAAAAACAGAGATTGGTACCAGAATAGTGGAGCATTATCGCAAAAGGACTGATTGTATTGTTTTGAGGAGGATTATGGAAGGACCTTGGAACTTTAGGCTAGAAATGTCATTGGATGTTGAGGGCTCAGTGAGCTCTTCTGCCAGAGCTGGAACGATAAGAATGTTGAGAGCAGTGCATATGATGAAGGCCTGGCTTCAGAGAAAACTAGAGCCCCTAACAGGTCACACATGTGAAGGATCTGTGGTATCTGGTCAGCCGGAGCAGACTAAACAACTGTGATTAAGCAAGAGACCAGAACCACTATAGTAAAACCTTTATTTTGCTATGACAATGGATGCTGGTCGGCTGGGGCTGAAGAATCAGCTGTGCTTAAGGACAGACCAGCATCACTGATGTGAAGTCTAGGAAGTGTTTCCTAAGCATTAGTACACAGAAGCTGTGTTTTAGATGTGGCCTCAGTTTTAGATGTGGCCTCAGTTGATAGTATTGTGTAAGAGTTTCCTGGGTGGTTCTGGTTTCGAAGGCATGAAGGGAATCACAGAAAATGGCTGAAGCTTGGTACTGTGAGAAGCCAGGAGTGTTCAATGGTGAAGGAGCAGCTTTAGTAACAGTGGAAACCACAGAGTTTCAGGGGTTATGAAGAGAAGTAGAGACTTGGCAACATAAAAGGAGCCTGGGTGAGGCTATTGGTGAAAGTGCTGCCCAGTGGCAGCAAGAGACCCCAGCATTTTAGAGTTGCCAGTGCTATGGAATAACCACCAAGAACAGCCGCAGCAATGGAGTTGAGCCAACTGGAACCTAGAAGATAAGCTGTGAGTGGTGCAGCCAGTGGAGCCAGAGAAGTGACCTAAGCCCTTTGGAGGAGCCTTGAAGTTCATATGTGGATCCTAGACATTGAAGACCAAGTTTTTGCATAGTTGGAGACGGTTTTTGCATTCTTCTGATAGCGATTATGCCTTGGTTATTCCCTTTTGAAGTAAGGAAGTATTTAACATAGTTATTATTTTATAGGAGCCTGTAATTGAGAGACATTTGATGTTAAAAGACTTTTGATTTTTAAGAGATTGGGTATTTTAAAGAAATTGAATATTTAAAGGTTCGAATTTTTAAAGAGTGGGAGACTCTTTTAAGTTTGTAAAATGTTTTGTACTGTAATATCAATATTAATATGTGACCTTGGGGATGGACAAGACAAGGAAAGTTGTGGCTTAACAGTGAGTTATTTGTGTGTCACATGAACAAGAGGTCAGTTGTGCTGGCTAGTTTTATGTCAACTTGGTAGAAGTTAGAGTCGTTAGAGAGAAAGGAGACTCAACTGAGGAAATGTGTCCACAGCCTGTAGGACATGTTCCTGATTAGTGACTGATGTGGGGCCACACTTGGGCTGGTGGTCCTGGGTTATATAAGAAAGAGGCTCAGCAAACCAGTGCAGCAAGAGAGTAAACAGCACTCCTCCACAGTTTCGTTTCTGTGTCAGCTACTGCTTCTAGCTTCCTGCACTGTTTGAATTCCCACCCTGACTTCCTTTGATGATGAACAGTGATGGGGAAGCATAAGTCAAATAAACCCTTTACTCACCAAATTATTTTTGGGCATGGTGTTTTATCACAGCAATAGTAATATTAATTAAGACAGTAGTCTAAGTCACTTTTGGCTACAGTGTTTTATCATAGCAACAGGCAAGTAACACTAATACATGGTACGTAAACAATTATCATTCCTCCTTATAGTTCCAGCTGCCACTGTTTTCCCTCACCAACTAAAAGGGCTTCTGCCAGCAGAGTTGTGAGTTGTAGGAAGCACGTAGGTACTTGTGCTCACAGATAAGCACTAGAGGAACCAGGAATGTCAAACAGTTAAACATACAGTTATCTTTTCAAAAGGAGAGATGTATAACGCCCCCCACCCCCTTTTGTAGGCCAGAAGGCTGGGAACGGATGTGGTTAATAGCCTGGTGACATCTGCTCTATCTGTATGGCCAGGCACAACTGGCTCCCACAGTCTTATGTTTATCTCAGTCGATCTATGGTGCTATCTTCCCAGAGACCCTTATCATGAGAATTGTTTACCTTGAGCCTTCTTCCTTAGTTGATTTATAGAACCCATCTTTATGGAAGATGGCACTTGTATTTTACAAGAGTTTCAAAGTAATCATGTTTTAAACCTTGCTGTACACATAGGCTCGGCTTTAATTGTCACCAGAAAATATTTTCCAAACTGTGTTGTGCTTAAATATGCCTAAAATAAACTGTCCAGTGTCAGATTCTCAAAGTTTGAATCTTCACCAGCCACTGAGTCATGTTTAACCAGATTTTCTCTTTGCCTCACAGGGATATCCTGCTGGCTGTGGTGTTTGTAGAGATTCCCACAGCAAGTCAAAGAGTGAGAGACTGGCTATCTTAAGCCCCAGATAGGGATATTTAAAGGCTTTCTTGGAAGAACTTTGAACAACCTCTACAATGACTTGGGTAGTTGTATTCTTCCCACTGATATCAGCTTTGTGAAAATCTAGAAAGTTTCATAGATCAAGGAGAATGCCCAGTCTCTTGTCTGATTTGCTTTCTGGAGAAGAGGTGATAGTGCCTGCTCAGTGGTCAAATGGTCTTCTGGTGCTTCTTTGGGGAGAGGGAAAGCCTTTTCTGATATGGAGTCACTTTTGGAATAAGGCTATTCTTCAGCTAAGGCTATCTGATGTGGCAATGTCAGGCATATAGGAGACCACACAGTGTGAACAAAAGTAACTCCAAAAGGAACAGCAGCAGCTTGGTGACTAGGTGCCTCTCCACACGTTTTAAACTGCACGTGATGATATTTTTTTAAGCGCTTGTTTTTATTTTTTTTTTCCTTTTTGGATGCATGGCTGTAGGGTTAGAACAAAATATTCCTTGAAGGGAGCCAATTAAAATTTTAGCTTTATCTGGGCATAGTAACATACACCTTTAAATATTCCTTGGATTGGAGGAGGAGAGCCATAGACATTAAAAGAAACTGAAAAGTCTGTATGTGTTGATGCAGGCTTGTAATTATAGGACTTAGGAGGCTGAACAAAGAGGATCTAGATTTCCAGATTAGCCTGATGTATAATATACCAAGACGTTGTCTCAGAAATTTAACGAGAAAGAAAGAAAAGAAAAAGAGAAAGCACTAGAGCAAAGTCATTTTGTAAACTTATAATGGAAAAGCCAATATTGTTAATATAAGAGTTGTTATACATCAATGAGAAAAGATTTGTAAATTCCTAGTAGAATGATCAAATATATATATATATAATTTAATAAAGTAAGGCTCGTGGATTCCTAAAGAAGGGTTAGGAGTGTGGGAAGATCGTAAGAACCAGAAATCATGGGTATCTGCAACAGAACATTATTTGTTGGACATGAGAGAATCATTGCACACATGAATTCACAATGGCTTTGACTGCATGTATAAGGTCTGTCCAAGATCAAACAAGCCACAACACCAACATGGTGGGGAGAAGGGATCATGAAGTCCTGCCCTTCACTAAGGAGCTACTGGGAACTGATGGATGCTTGGAGATGCATAGTAAGCTTTTGTCAGGGATGTGGCTGCTAAGAAACTACTCATGCAGAGAGTCACCCACGCTTATACAGGAAGCACTTAGAGGACTGTATACAAAATGGTAAATGCACACAAACGTGGGAGAGAAGAGTGTTGCAAGGAACAGGGAAGGATTAGGTAGCTGATTCGATCAAAACATATTATATGCATTACGAAATTCTCAATTAAAATATGAGACAAAAGGAAATGGTTAATAAATGTCAAACTATTCAACCAAAGTAGGAATTAGAGTTTAACAACTACAAAATAACTTGTGTTTTCCAGAAACTTCATGCTTGTCAACACCCTAAATTGTATGTTCCTCTCCCATACAAATTTAATATGCTTTATATTTTGTTTCCTTGGACTTTAATTTTTTACACATGTCAATTAACATATTTTATTGCAGTAGTAATTATTATCATAGCTCACATTTGGATATACAATACTTACATTAAAACCTAATAAAATAATTAGGATTATTAGGCCATAAAGGTGAAAGGAAATAAGAGTCTATATGTCACTGAAGTCATAAACACATAAAAAGGATAATTTTTTGCCCCTTAAGTACAAATTTTAAAGCACTGTCACTCACAAAGTCAGTTCTTCAGTCAATCCAAATTTATATATTTTATTGGTATTCAAACCAAGGACCCTTAAAATATTCTGCATTCACTAGAAGATTCTCAGCTAACATTACACTACACCTAAACTAGAAACAGTATGAGTGAGAGAATAATGGATATAAAAAATGTAATTATGGTACTTGGTGTACAATCTTTTCATGGGCAGAGCTTATATTCATGTATGAGAATACCGTCTTTTGTTTGTGAGCACTGATGGTTTGTGAAGGTGTAGTTCTATAAAGGCTTAAAGATTGTCCATACATACGAACAAGACTTACATAAAAAGAAGAAAACTGAGTCTAATGTAACATACAACCTCGTTTACCTGTTCAGCATTTTGTGTTATGTGGAGAGTGCTTGGTGCACAAGTAGATATTTTCAGAGTTGGAGAATGGAGCTCCTGTTGAGAAAAACAAAACATTCAGTAATTGTTTCTGACCCCTGCACTTTGAAAGTCTTCAGTTACTGTGATTGCTAGGCCATTCAATTGAATGGATGAAGTGTCCTTTATTTTTATGATAATCTTATTAGTCACAAATAAGAACATTGTGTGTAGGCTTTCTTTGATGATGTCTATCCAAAGGACACATTTACTGAATTACTTAGACAACTTTTAAAGTAACCTAATAATAAAATAATTTCTAGACCACTTTGATAGCAACACCATCTTGTATTATTAAGTTTTCTTTTTTCCTTCTTTGACAACTATGCTAATATACACCACAATAGTATTATATGTCTGCTGTAGAGCAAATGAAAATTTTGTCCAACAAAAACAAAGAAAAAATTATCAAACTAATAGATGAAGTCTGGAGAGTTGACTATTATTACTCTTAGTTTTACTTCAAGGTGACTCCATTATATTTTATCTGCCCTGCTACCAGCTGAATTCTGGAGTCAGCAGTACTGTTTTAAAATCATTCACAAAAGGGAATGAAGGTGGTATTCACAATGATTAGGTAAAATGATTACTATGCTATCACTGTTTATATTTCTCCCCAAGTTAGGAAAGATGCACTGCCTTATTAGTGTGGACAGAGAATTTTTTGCATGGTACCAGGGATCAGACCCAAGACCTCATATGTTACTCAGGGGCGTACCAGTGAGCAGTTTCCCCGCCTCTAGATTGTACCGAGTTGATAGTCTTACTCAAGCTCCTCATACCTTCTTATACTTTATAAAGGATTGACATGCCTTCGGGATTTTTTCCCATGCACAGAAAAAAATGTTTCTCTAAGAAAGGGATAATTAAAATCAGAATCACAGGTATACAAGGTTAACACTGACAGGTTTATCAGAGGCCAAGACATTTGCTCAAACTGAAGAATGTTCTGGACACTTGGGCACTATTTTTATCCTCTTCCCCTTTCTTTATTTTAACTTCAAATAATATAGATCTGCTATTTTCTGGGTGCTTCTAAATAGGTTCCTGGATTTCCTGCTAAAAGCTAAAAGCTCTTCAAATAAATGTAGATTACAGACTGTAAAGCAAACAGGTATATATCCTTCACTTCAGAAAAATGATTCCAAACACAACCACGTGCTAGTGGATCAGGCCCACATATGATGGAGAAAAAGGGAAATTTTTGGTATTTTTGTTTTGTTCTACATGAATATAATTCTGCTTTTTTTTTTTTTTTAAAGATTAGTGAGATGTTTTTCTAGCATATCAACTATACAAAGTAAGTGGTTTCATCATGATAGTAACATGCCTGCAATGTACTTAGGTCATATTTATCCCCTTGATTAATCCTGGAAACAGTCATTTCTTGTTCCATAAGAAGTGAAAATAAAGTTTTTGAAAGAATCAAAGAAGAGCATGTGATAATTTCCTTTTTAGGAGACTTTCTAAGTGTTTAGCTTTGTGTAAATCACACACACACACACACACAAACACACACACACACACACTATGTCACATAGAGCATTCATATTGGAATCATTAAATTCAATGAGCAGTGATATTTTTGGTTCACGTGTCCTTTTTAGAGCCTTTCATTCATGATAAGTAGTTTAAGGTACAGACAAGGTACTTGGTTACCATGGTACAATAGAAAGATGCTTGGGCTAGGAGTCAGTCTCCTTGGGTTGGAACCTAGGTATAATACTACTCAGTTTGTGATATTGGTTATTTCATGTCTCTTCCATGAACTTCAGTTCCATGTGGGAAATTACATATGGTTGTGTGTAAGTGTGACTTAGACAATCCTTAATCTCTGTTCTGTTTCTGATATTATATAAACAAAGAAGATAATTTTTAACTTAATTTTGTATTTTGGTTCTATAATTTTAAATTATATAAGCTTGACAATCTTGTTTTACTTTGTTTTTTGTTTTGTTTTGTTTTGTTTTTGTTTTTTGAGACAGGGTTACTCTGTGTAGCCCTGGCTGTCCTGGAGCTCATTCTGTAGACCAGGCTGGCTCAAACTCAAAAAATCTACCTGACTCTGCCTCCCAAGTGCTGGGATTAAAGGTGTGTGCCCATGAGAATGTTACTAATGCTGATAATGGTGCTAACAAATATTAAGATTTTCTTGTCTTTCATAGAGCTTTGAAACAACCTCATAAAGAAGGTACCAGTATAACACTATTAGACTTATAAGTAATTTTATACAAAGCAGCCTCATTAAATAGATGATAATTATAGAGGTATTATTAGGTACTAGAACTCAACAAAAATAGCAATGACTTCAGAAATCATGCTTTTAATCGGTCTATATTTTTGCTACATTTATAACCTGCTTGATTATATTTTCAGTTTTACAAATTGTAGAATCTACTTTTAATATAAATTGTGATTAGATATTATATGAGGAGCCTAAATATCTTTTTTATTTCTCTCTTTCAAATTAGGTCTTGTGAAAAGTAATACTTATATTTTTGGCTATTGGAGAATAAGTAGAAGTCTTTGTGCATGCTGGTAAAAGTGTTCTACCACTATGTTATATCCTGGCTATTGTTTTCTGTGGTAGAATTTTAGTATGTATGCCAGGCTGGCCTCATGATCCCCCTACTTTTAATTACAGCATGCTAGATAGGTATGCATCATCGTAGCTAGTTCAAAAGCAACTTTGGTAGTTTTGAAAACATTACACCTACTTAAAAGTGATTGTATGAGGAGACAACCCTGATTAAAAGATTTAAGCTGCTCTAAATTCAACAAAGGTTATCTATAGACAGCATGATATATTTGCAGAGTATAGCCACAGGGCTCTAAAGCAAATAACACACTAAAGTTTTATTTACCACCTATGTCAATTAATCCCCTTAATATTTCAGGATGGTTCCACTTTTTCATATAACATATACGCTATATAATTGAGTCATCTAGTCTTCTGCCTCAGAAATGTGAAACATTACCTTGCTTTCAACTTACTTTACACCAAAGTCTGGTAAAATCAATGTTCATCATTACACAGGCTAGATCTGGTATGAAACCCAGGTGTGTTTGTCCTGTGCTGCCTCAAGTAATGCCTTTTAGCTTTTTACAAAGTTGTAACAGTGTTCTTCCTTCTCTTCCTCATTTATTTTTTATGAAGTAGACACGGCATTGGCAATTTTAAAATCAAAGTGGGTTGAAATCATCAGTTGGCTTTCTGAGGGAATTCCGCCACATCACTCAAGATAATTTTCTGCATCTTAGCACATACTATATCAGAGCCAAGAACTTTGGTTTCCAGTAGAGAATTCACTATTCACAAAAATGTATCCATTTTCAACTGTTAAAATAGATATGTGTTTTTCAGAGTTAAATCAGTTGAAGTATAAATGGCCCAAGCTTCTCAGTTATTTACTCTAATCACAGTGCTTTTCAGTTTCACAGTACAATGGAAAAAAAGAAAATCAGAAGCTGGCAAGCTGCTATTTTCCTCTAGACATATAAAAAACCTATAAAACATAGGCTATGTTCTGAATTTAAAGATTATTTGAGAAATGAAATTAAAAATCAGAATAGATGGTTTTTTGTTCTCTAATATATTTTTACACTGTTCTAGGTTGATAAAGATAGCATAGTCAACAAATGACTTATAATAAAATAGAAACATATTTAAAGTAAAACACTGTATTATGTAATTAAAATTAACTAAAGTAGACAATATAATGAAAATCTCAAAAGTAAGTGTCTAATTTCAATGATTCACAATTCCTTAAAATAGCTGTGCTATTTATTGTCTTGGACTGTTGGAATATTGGATTTTTTAATTTGATTTTTTTCAGAAAGCAGTGTATCAAGTAACTCCAGCTGGTCTTGAACTTTCTACTGAGCCAAGAATAACTTTGAACTTCTGATTCCCAAGTGTACATATGGACCACACAGTTTATGTAGGTATTGGATATCACACACAGGGATTTGTGCATCCCAGGCAAGGACTCTACCAACTGAACTGTGTCTCCAGCCCTTTTTATATATGTGCAATGTATATTACCTGTTATGTAACAGAAGTCTAAGTATTAACAAAGTATAATCTCTATTCTTGGCAAATTTATAATTGGGCAGCAGATAAAAATTTACAAATCACAGTTAAGTAAGAACTATAAGGAGTTAATATAGGTGCTTCGTGTGTTAAGAGGTAAAATCAAATTAAAAGTATATTTTCTAAAGCAGAATCAGTGTATAGTCAAAAAAAATCATTAAAGCCATATATGAAGTTTGTAGAGAATAAAAAAAGAGGTAAAGTCAACCTTGGATAAAGATTGGATCACAGGGAAATATATGAGGAGCAGAACAAATATCACAACAGTTTTGTCATGTATTGGAGAAAGGTGTAGAAACTAGGGGCTTATACTCTTAGAGAATGGTAGCTTATACTCTGTCTGAAGCACAGGGTAGTAGAATAGGATTTCAACAAAATAGGCCCCAAAGGAGCAGTTCAAGAGTAGATCTGAAACTCAAACAAAGAGATTTATAAACTGAATGTCACCAAAAGTTTAATGGGGAGAAGAATGAGATGAGGTATTTGTAGAAAACCTGAGGAATTTTTTTTCTAGAAAAGATATTTTGGTGGTAATTAGATTCATGATGACTTAAAATAATTTTATATTGGAATTTTTACATCTGATTCAGTCACCTTTGCATAATTTTGATCCAGTACAAAAATAGGCTAATATAAAAATCATTTTATTTTGGCTCACGGTTTCAGAAAGCTCACAGACGTTTGGCTGTGTGTGACTAAAAAGAACAAGGTAGCAGGAACCTGTGGTGGAAGAAAGTTGATTACACTATGGTAGATGAGAGAGAGAGAGAGAGAGAAAGGAGAGAGAGAGAGAGAGAGAGAGAGAGAGATTTATTCAGGAACTGGCTAGGGATAATATACGCTGAAGAACCTATCCAAAATGACCTTATTTTTCTGGGCAGGCCACATTTCCTTCAGTTTCTGGACTCTTCAAAATATAGAGCTTCAATGCAGGAATAGATGTTTAAAACATGAGCTTGTGACTGCCATATCATAATCAAGGCACTATAACATCCAAGCTAAAGTTCGTGGAAGAAGATAAATGGGTAAGTAAATGCTCCATTTGAAGCAAAAATCTTTCATTAGAAAGTTACAAATATAGTTTGGTATGTGGATGAATAGTTATAATAGAATATAATAGTTATAAGAGAATCTTTGGGCACACAATTAGTATGTCAAACCATTAGAGTATTATGGAATAAAATTTAATAAACAAAAGCGCTTCACCTTGACAGAATTTTGTGATCAGGACAAGAACATGGAATATATCTAAAAGCAACCTAATTAATGTCTTCAAGCAGAAGTGGCTCAGGGAACTGATGCCATGACCAGTCGAGATACCTGCCCTTTAACAATCACATGCCATAACAATTGTGGCAAATATTTATCCATGAAAACCACAAGCCAAATATACACAAGTTGATTTCTGATACTTCATAAGGCCTAAGACCTGGATAACAAAACTAATCGACTCATTGGATAACTTCCTTATGTTTATTATTTTTAGTTTGTATGCTGTTCAGTTTTTTTTTTTTAAAGAACCAATATCTGACTTTCTAGTTTAATTTCAAAGAGAGCTTGTGCAAGAGTGACAGTCTGCAACAGTTAAGAACTATGTTTTTACAAAAATCATATTCAGGAATTAGGGAAGCCATAATCATCTAAAAGGAAGGAAAAGCAGAGACTGGAGGAGAAAGGGAGGAAAGGAGTATAAAAGCAGGATAAAGAGAACGAGAAAGCATACACATTCTGTTTTCCAGAACATTCATTTCCATTTGTCATTGAGTCTTGATTTTAGAAATAATGTGTCAACCTTTAAGAAGTGTAAAGCCTGGGTGGCATAAGGAAGTAAGTAAGTATTATAGTACTCAGCATTACGTGTATCACCCTCTTGTTGATGGATGCTAATATTAGGTGTAAAAGTTGGTTACATCTGGGGTGGCTCAGGGTGAAAAATGCTAGGTAAGAAAAAAAAAAACCTTAAGAATGACTTAGTAAGGTTTGAATCAGGATGAATTATTTACAGGGCCTGGAATGGAAATAACAATAGTGGAAGTGGGGAGAGTGGCAAAGTGAGTTTGCTTAGCAAACAGTCATATGGGTATCTGCAACAGAATGGAAAGCTGTAGCAAATGGGAGATAAACGAAAAAGCAGGATGGGAGGTGCCAAAATGGTCCTTTGGCATCATTAAAGACATTTTGTGTCATTTAGATCTTAAACTTCACACGAAGGTGAAGGGGGATCTTATTCTTTCAGTATTTCCATCAATAAAAATTAATTTATTGCATCATCATGTATTTTGATTTAAAAAATCAGTAAAAGTAATGAGAAATATTTTAAAAACTGGATGACAACAAAATTTTTGTTCCTGAGAAAAAACATAATTCAGACAGAATAGCATTCATGCTACATTTTCTTAGAAAGTCTATGATGGCCTCAAAGTCACTATGTAGCTAAAACTGGACTAAAGTTCATTGTGATCCTCCTACCTCAGGCTCCTGAATGAGGAGACTATATACCAAGTCTATCATATGTTGTTTTTTTTTTTTATGTTCATCTACATTATCTTACGTGGTTTATAATGGGTGCATACAAAAATGGTGATGAAACACAACAATGAATCAGCTACCACCAACTTTGTAATGTTAATGAGTCAAGTGCACATGCCAAGAATATTGCATATTGGTTTTACGTGTTGACCTGCAACAAACTACTAGGTTTAAATCCCAATTTTCGTCTGCACTAGCCTTATTACAAAAGTCATATTACATCTCTCCACTCATGAACCTGGGCTGTACAAATGGAAATGAAATAGAATTTCATTTACTGAATACCTTTACATTTACTTCATTCAGTAATCACTACAGTCTGAAGAAAGCCATTTTTTTCTTTCTAAATAAATGAACAGAAGTTCTAACAAGTACAGTGACTTATTCAAGATAATACAACACTTAGCACTCACCTATGTGTCAGGTATTGTACTATGTATTTTCCACTGTATGTAGTCCTATAACTGTAACAATAACTTATAAGTTTCTTTGTATTGTTGTCCCACTTTATAGATGAAGAAAATGACATATATAGCTAATGAGTTCCTGAACCAGGTATTAAACTCAAGTTTAAAATCTAAGCTACATTGTTTCAGAGTTCCATTCTACCACAGTTCACCTGAATATTTAGCATGTGAACATTTAAGTCCTGAACATTTAGTACCTATAGCTCTGCCTAAGACATTCCATAGAGAGCAATTTTATAGGAATTTTCTCTGTAACAGCTGTTTAGACTGTCAAATCTAAGCCTCTTCAAGGATCTCTATCTGGCTTTCACTTATTGCTTGGTGGCTCTGGTCAAAGAGCTCAAGATATTCAAGCAACAGAGGAAAAATAAATGAATTAGGTAGTAGAGAATATTGTATGTACAGTGGAAGATTTTCTTCTCTATGTATTTGGAACTATACTGTAATGAACGTGGAACTTCATGATTTTTAATTTGAGTTAATTTTTTTCCTTAAAGACCAATATATGATGTTTTCCAATGAAGATCATGGGAATGTTATGGACCTTCTTGCTAGTCCCAATAATTACAAGAATCACTGAAAGTAATAATATTGAGTTAGAAAAGGTATAGGAACAATAGTTTCAAAAATGTATTTTTAAAATCTTTATAGTTCTTTTTTAT
>NC_045030.1:111631848-111646760 GCF_008632895.1 Mastomys coucha
AAGTAAAAAAATAAAATAAAACTATTAGAAACACAAACACACCACATAGACACAAAATTTGCAAACATAATATATTTAAAACTACCTGACATTTAT
The DNA here is from genome assembly GCF_008632895.1 of Mastomys coucha. Lineage (NCBI taxonomy): Eukaryota > Metazoa > Chordata > Mammalia > Rodentia > Muridae > Mastomys > Mastomys coucha. The sequence goes on from NC_045030.1 coordinate 111,631,945, forward strand.
CCTGATGGAATTTCACAAGATAAACTATTATTTGAATTAAGTCCCTGACTAGTGTGGAGAACACTTGTTAGAACATTTCAAAATCAGTCTCATTATCAAACACCTGCCTTCGGTTATTGTTGAGATGTTTTTCAATGCTCCATAAAATAAGAAAGATGTAAATTAACAGCAACATTTTTTTAAAAAAAAGAGGAGACAAAAACTTCATTCAAATAAAACAGAAGTGTATGATTGTGTTCTCATGAAAGGGAAACAAAAAAGTTGTTCCATTATTTTCTTCTCTCAAGCCCAAATCTCTCACTTAAGATGTTTATTGCTGATTGTTATTCTCTCTCTCCTTCTCCCTCCCTCTCCCTCTCCTTCCCCACCCCTGTTAAAAAAAGCTATAAAGTGGAGAAGGAACAAACTATACAGTTCTCTTTTCAGTTCATGCTCTCTCTCTGTCTTTAGCTTTTACTAGGATATATGCTCCAGAAAAGTAAAGAAGAGCTTCTACTGGGATAGCTGATGATGTGGAAAGTCAGTTTAAATATATTTATTTAGAAAGGCTTCACCTTTTAAATGAAGCTTCAGAGCATGACAAATCTCTCAGTTGTTTCACCAGGAATTGTGAAGAACAGTTGACACAATATTTTTTCTCTTCTTCCACTGGTTATGTTCCCTGCCCATCACCACATCACAAGGACAGCTTGTGACTGTCACAGCCTGAAAACTGGCCCACAAATTTCTAAGACCTGCCTTAACAAGAGACAATTGCCATGAACATTTTCACCCAGCAATTAGGTGCACTAACAATTTCTAAAGCTTCATTTAATTGTAAGCACAAAGGGGATGACCAAGTCTGAAAATACCAGCCCCTTTATCCCATGACCTCATTCTTTACTCAGGCAACCTACTTCCCTGAACAATCATTCCCTTTACTGACCACACCCTTGAACAACAATTTCTCAAGCAACACACCCCTACACACAGAACAGGAAAATTTTCTAGTAGTAAATAGAAACTTTAACACAGTAGGGAAGTCATTCTCAGTCTTTGCAAGCAAAGTCAAAGGAAAATAAAATGTAAACAAATCTAAGCCCCAAGTGAATAATTATTGGCAATGAAGGTCATTTACAAATTCACATTTACCTCTAGGCTACCCTCTGAGGTTAGACTTTTTTGTTGCAAGTTTTCAAATTAAAAATAATAGCAAACTTTTAAAGCCATACATTAAAACCCAATATCTTATTTGAGAAAGTCCTCATGACAACATATAAACTAATATTTGTATGTAGCTAGGTCACTGACATCCCAGACTGTGTGTTTATCCCCCAAGTGAACTTTCTTTGGATAAGCAAATGGTATTTATCCAGATCACAGCGTTTCCTGTAAAATAGGCACTTAAGAAGCATGTGTTCATTGAATGACTAGAATTTAACATATTTAATTTTGATCCATTTTTGTTTCTCAAAACTCAGTACTCATGGAAAATATCTTGACCTTCATGAATACTTAAATTAGCCAAAGGAAAAAATATAAGTCCAATGAATAATTCACACCAGTGTTGTTCATTTAAGGCAGTATGCCATTTTGAGTTAATTATGGTAGTTCAATATTTAAGCGTTAAGGATTTAATTCTAAGGGGTTTTGCTGTTATTGTTTTCTTTGGCTTTAAATAGCTTTGAGAACATTATTCATTTATTTGTAAAATCACATTGGGCTTAAAAGTGTTTCTGGCCTTGTATGACTATCCTTATTCTTGTGGGTAAACCTAATAATTTAACTTCTACTATTAATTAAGATAAGGTAGGCTCAACTGGTATCTACATTTAATTTTATTTGAGAAATACCCTATTAATCAGGCAAAATAATTACCAAGAAAAACATAAGTAAGTCTCATCAATTATAGATGAGAAGTGAAAGCAATATTATGTATCATATAGAGAGAAATATGAATCTGTTTATATCTGTCAACATAATTTTAGTACACAAAAGAATATTAGAAAACATATTCTAAAATGCCAGAGATAGGAAATACTAAATAATCTTAAATGGTGCTTAGTTAAGTCTAAGATTAAGATTAAGATTTGGGAAACAAAGCAGACTAGCATGAATTCCTTCTCAAAGGAAATATATTTTATAACTGGCAAGGCTTATTTTAAAATCTGAGTTCACTAAGTATCATACATTCACCAAAACAAAGTAAAAGGTTTAATTGAATCCATTGTGGCCAGAAATTGAATGCTAATCTTCATTGGCTTGCCTTCCCCTGTAGTAAAGTCTGAAATTAGCATAATTGCCACATATCAACTCATCTAAAACACAACACATTAAGAAAAAATTTATTGAAACTGTAAAAGGAGTTTTGAGTAATCTCTACTGCCTTGTTCCTGGATAGTCTGTAGTAAAGGTACTGTCACAGTGCAGCCACTTCGTAAGCAAGAAGGTAATTTTAGGTCCCATCTAGGACTATTTAACTTACTGCCATAATATTATCCCATCAACAAAGAGGAAGAAAAAGTAAATAGCTGTTTGGTTGTAGTCCCTTTTAGTGCAATTCATCTCCAAGTCCATTTGAAATGTATAGTCAAAATGCCTTTTTTCTATCAAGGAAATAAGGCTTCACCTTTCCCTCTACCACATAGCTTGAATTTCCTCTCTCTCATGTCCATTCATTCATTACTTTTATTTCTCTCTAGTCATAAATAGCTCCATACCTCACAATGAACTCCATTCCAGTCTCTTATCTCAGCTACTAAAGTCACACTTTCAGGCCATAAGGTTACATACAGCTTTTCTATAAAGAGCTAAGTTTCAGGATGAAAAGAGTCTTAAAGAGATCAATTTGGCAAATTCTGTATAAAAGAAAGTTTTATAAAAAGCTTAACCATCTGAGTTTGACCCTGACATTATTATTAAGAATGAAAGTTGAAACAAAGAACAAACAGTAAAATACAATGCTCAAAATTGTCCTATATTAAGTATTATTTTTTAAAAAGAATTTCCTGCTTATATATGGATCTATCATTCTTTCACTAATATGTTCACATGAAAAAAAAAAGGCTGTGGGTTGAAATAACTGAAAAGTAGGATGACTTCAGCATTCCTATGATAATTGTAATTGTTGTTTTTAACCACTGTTTTGGAGGTATTAAAGATCTAAGATGGTATCAGGTTTGTTCATTAACATGCTAATGCTGAATATTGGAATGTAAATTGGAATATTGGAATGATCACTTATACAACCTGGGATTTCTTTTTTTTAACCTTCATAGTTTTCTACCCATTGAACACAATACAGATGAAGGTTTTCCCTAGCTACAGACAGAAAAGGTGTGGATTCAGATGTGAGAAGTTGGGAAGAGGGACACTAAAAGAAAACTAAGAAAATTACTGGTAGTAAATGTTTTGTAATTTCCCTGCATTTAAACTGTTAAATAAGACAATAGTAAAAGAATTGTGCTCATAGTTTGGGAACCATTTGCATCTTTGAAGAAATATTTTTATAGTTTCACTGTACATTTTAAGAATGTTGCTTTATATTCTACTCGAATTATGGATTTTAGAAAAAGAACATGTACTGCTTGCAGTTGATATAATAATATTAAGATAGGATAAGACCCCAGTCATTCCTTTATGAGGTCTTCACAGTATAAATATTGTGAAAATACAAATTCAATTTGGATAGAAGCTCACAGAAAGCTTAAAGGTATGTACACTTAATATAAAGGGAATTAGAGAATCAAAACAGACATTAAGCTGTCATTTCATATCACCTTTCCACATTACTTTTTATGTACCTGTAAGACTATTAGCACAAGTATTGGTGGTAAGAAAAACAATTTATCTCATTTTCAAGTTTCTTAGAGATCCATCTTTTGTAACTTTCATATGCCCGCTTACCTCTTTCTTGCTTTTCAAATTTTATAACCTTTCTTCTTCCAACATTCCATAAATTATTCAGCTAGTATGTATAAGAATCAATGTGTCATTTTGACACCTGAAAAATTCTACGACATGTGCACCTGTCACTTATCTGGGATCAGCATACTATTAGCTGAACACAAATAACTACACGTCACTCCATAAGTGCTATTGTCTCTATATCCTTCTATTTGGCACAAAACACCTGTTTGCTCGTGATATGATGTGAATTAGTGGGGAACTGTTCTAAAAATAAACCTATTGCAGTCAAGTTGATGACTACTTTTGTCGTTAAAGGCAAAATGGCTTGCCACTTAGAACACATCTTTCAATCAACTTCAATTTTAAAAATATGCCTTCTATACTCTGGTTAGGTTATGTAAATCATCAGAATGGCAACCAACCAACCACAGGCCCCAGTAAATGGGGAAAAAAGAAAACTAAGAGACAGAATTTGGGAGACTGTCTAACACATATATAACTGAAATCCACCAATAGGTATCCCCGTAGATTACAACAAAAGAAGCAGGAAAGAAGTAAGAATTAAGATTTGTTTTCCTTTTTCACGATAATCTGGAATAGTTGTCTTTTATTACCTGGGAATGGTCGCTCCAAACCAAACTTTGGTAGGAAGAGGCAGGTTTGAGAGGGGAGAGCATTTCGCGTGAGCCGAGAGGATCCAAGGCCTGCACCACCTTGTTCATAGGCCCACTGTAGGTCCTCACTCGCTCATACACTACATTTTTTTCTGGAGGCTGCTGGCCTTGACTTGACTGATGGTAACAGTGGTAATGCTGAGGCTGGCATTGCAGGATCTCTGTGGGCTGCTGGGTCCCACAGCTGCTGCTGCTCGTCTCACTCCAATAACTTGAGCTCATCATCTTCTTGGTGGTCAGAAACAGTTTCCCCAGAGTTTCCCCAGGTGCTCTCCCTAAGGAAAAAAAAAAACATTAAAAAGATGATAACAGGGAAGGCAGGCACGCAGGGACTCGCAAAGAAGGCCTTTATCAAGCACCTTTTATCCCTGGTGGTGCCAGTAAAAGATGAGTTATCCCAGTAGCAGCAGGAGCAGGTCTGGCAGCTGCAGAGTAGACAGCAAAGTATTTGAGCTCAAAAGAAAAAGAGGAGCCACCCTGGGAGATTGCTCCAGGAAATAGTACTGACACGCCCCTGAGGGGCGTATTCACCTGGCAGGTTTGCGTGCCAGGAGAGGCCCTGCCTTGCCACAGAGATAGCAACAGGACTTCCCAGTAGGTAAAGTAGCATAGAAAAAAAAAAAAAAAAGCAGACACAGAAGTTCAGGGCAGGAGCCAGCTCCTAGGACTGGAAATTTGAAAACAAAGATACCAGTGTCAAAACCTGCTAGAGAAAACAACGCCACTTTCCCATGGCTTGTAAATTTAGCAAAGGGGGTTTCGAGCCTAAGTACTCATTCCAGAACCTCAGACCAAATTAAAGCCTAGGGACAAACTAATTTTCAGAGATAAATTTGCATTCTTCACAAAGCACCGGCGATAATGCAGATAAAGCAGATTGCCATGGGGACTCCAAGAAATTTTCTCTAATTTCTGAACCTGTTTATCTGGCTTCAGTCATAGTATGTGTTTTGAAAGACTCTGACAGAGATGTATCCAAAGGATTGAATTTCTGTCAAGAAGTTGGAGGTGTGCTGTGGGAAGAGTTGTGGAAAATGGTACCATTCTGCAAGTACTTTGTGCTTTGCTTTTTGCTTTTAATGGTTTATGGTTGTTGTTTTGTTTTGTTTTGTTTTTGTTTCTTTTAGGGGGGTGTTTTTGTGTGTTTTCGAGACAGGGTTTCTCTGTGTAGCCCTGACTGTCCTGGAACTCACTCTGTAGACCAGCCTGGCCTTGAACTCAGAAATCTGCCTGCCTCTGCCTCCCAAGTCCTGAGATTAAAGGCGTATGCTACCACAGCCCAGGCATGGATTATGTTTTTACAAAAGAATTTGCCCTGACATTTTTTGTGCCCAGGGAAACATAGAGTTCTGTGGCTTCCTTAATCTCCAGTTGTTAAAGGCACTGTAAAACTTTATGGTGCCTTTTGAGGAAAAAAAAAGAGATTTAAATGTGTTCAGCACTTATTTACAGCTACTTCCAAATCCAATCATAATGCTATTTACCCACAAGGTAATGTCTTAAAAGAAACTCCAGCAAGAAACTGAACTGCAAAATAATCCCTTAGTGCTCCTTTAAAGGGGGATTGGGGAGAGTCTTCCTTATGTATCTACGAACCTTAGGACCACTATTTCAGAAAGAAAGAATATGGCTTTCATCTAGGTAGCCATCTTTTTGTGATAAGTAAACAAAGGGTAATAATTTACTAGTCACTTACTTTGTGTGCCAGAGCACATTCAAATAACCCTATTAAAAGATGGGGAACAGAACTAAGCAGAGAATTCTCAACTGAGGAATATTGAAGGGCCAAGAAGCACCTAAAGAAATGTTCAACATCCTTAGTCATCAGGGAAATGCAAATCAAAACAACCCTGAGATTCCACCTCACACCAGTCAGAATGGTTAGGATAAAAAAAACTCAGGCGACAGCAGATGCTAGAGAGGTTGTGGAGAAAGAGGAACACTCCTCCAATGCTGGTGGGATTGCAAGCTGGTACAACCACTCTGGAAATCAGTTTGGCGGTTCCTCCGGAAATTGGACATAATAGTATCTGAGGACCCAGCTATACCATTCCTGGGCATATACCCAGAAGATGCTCCAACATGTAATAAGGACACATGTTCTACTATGTTCATAGCAGCCTTATTTATAATAGCCAGAAACTGGAAACAATCCAGATGTCCCTCAACAGAGGAATGGATACAGAAAATGTGATACATTTACACAATGGAATATTAATCAGCTATTAAAAACAATGACTTCATGAAATTCACAGGCAAATGGATGGGACTAGAAAATATCATCCTGAGTGAGGTAATTCAGTCACAAAAGAACACACATGGTATGCATTCACTGATAAATGGATATTATTGCAGAAGCTCAGAATATCCAAGACACAATTCACAGACCATATGAAGCTCAAGAAGAAGAAAGACCAAAGTGTGGATGCTTCAGTACTTCTTAGAAGGGGGAACAAAATACTCACAGGAGGAAATAAGGAGGCAAAGTGTGGAGCAGAGACTGAAGAAAAGGCCATTGAGACTGCCCCATCTGGAGATCCATCCCATATACAGTTACCAAACCCAGACACTACTGTGGATACCAACAAGTTCTTGCTGACAGGAGCCTGATATAGTTGCCTCCTGAGAGGCTCTGCCAGAACCTGACAAATACAGAGGAGGATATTCCCAGACAACCATTGAATTGAGTGCGGGTTCCCAGATGGAGGAACCAAGGAGCTGAGGGTGTTTGCAGCCCCATGGGGGAAGCAACAGTGTCAACTGGCCAGACACCCCAGAGCTCCCAAGGACTAAACCACCAACCAAAGAGTACACATGGAGGGACCCATGGTTCCGGCCACATATGTGGCACAGGATGGCCTTGTTGGACATCAGTGGGAGGAGCAGCCCTTGGGCCTGAGGATGTTCAATTCCCCAGTATAGGGGAATGCCATGGCGGGAAGGTGGGAGTGGGTGGGTGGGTAGGGGAGCACCCTCATAGAGGTGGGGGGATGGGATAGGGGGGTTCTGAAGGGAAGACCTGGAAAGGGGAAAACATTTGAAATGTAAATAAAGAAAATAACCAATGGGGGAAAAAGAAACTTTCCAGGAAGTGTTATACTCTCACAACTTTGTAAGGATTGACTAGGTGAAAAGCTGAGGCACAGGTATAGAGAAGTTGAAAAATGTTCTCACACTTAGATAAGTATTAAGGAAGGATCTAGGATCTGAATAAAGGGAGATTCACATCAGAATGTAAGCTTTTACAAACTACAAAATACTGCTAAATAAAGTTTTAATTGTTGAGCACATAGCCATCTAAGAAGTCTCCTAGGTGAGTGGAAAAAAAGTTAGAAATGGCAAGTTACAATTGACTTCAAAAGTAATCTGAATTGTTATAGGAGGAAGGTATATACAAAACATCTGAAAACTAACCTTTAAAATGCTTTAAAATAACTTATTACACATCTTGCATTCAGAGCTTTCGTGCATACTTCTTGTTCATTCAGATGTTGTTCTTCAAAAATTCAATGCAAATTAGCTGGACCTAGTATTATGTGACTGTAGTTCCAGTACTTGTGAGGCTGAGACAGAAGAATTGCCATAAGTTTGAAGTCAGTACCAGCTAAACAATGAATTTCAGTCCAATCTGGGCTACAGCTTAAAACCTCGCTCAAAAAGCCAAAAATGATAAAAAAAATTAATGATAAATTAATTGGAAATACATGACCTACCAAGTAACCAGGTATAATATTAGATCCATAACTCATTACTAACATTAGCTATCTCATTTTGCAGAAGCTTTGTGTGAATGTGGTCTGGGTGTAAATGGTGTAATCTAGTTAATACTGATTAAAACCTGAATTTAATACACATGCACACATAAACATACACACACACACACACAAAAACACACACACACACACAGACACTGCTGTTAGTACCTGCTGCCAGTTCATATGTAACCTTGTGTGTAAAGAAGTTGAGGTGAAGAATGAAAAGTATTGTTCCCATAAAATGCTGACTGTATCTGCCCTCTCTGTTTCTTTTAAATGCAGGCTATCAACTTTGATATAGTTGGGCTACAATTAATGTGTGAAATAAATATGTTCCCTTAATCTTTGTCATATATCACTGTTTCCCATCCCTGGGCATAAGGAATACAGAATGAGGCTGAAAAATAAAGAAATGAACTTAAGCATTACCTGACAGACAGATCACATCTAACTACAAAGCAGATACTGAGCATCCTTGTTCAAGTACAACAATCTAATCAATCATTCTCAAGAAAGATTTATTCTTCTCTGAGAACTCCCTTGTGAAGTCATGATCTGCACTGCCAAATATTTGTATTGATAGATAAATATAAATGCAATTATCTATGTAACAATAGCATCTGCACCATGTCACAATTGAAAAGCCAGTGTATTTGACAATGTATTTTACAAACTTCATGATTGTACTCTCCTTTTGTCGATAGTATATGGAGTAATAAGACTTCATGACTTATTTTTAGCACTAGACTTGTTCAGAGAATTCTTGATTATATTTCCAGCAGTCTCTTTTTTTCTCTGTATTATAGATATTTTATATTTGGCACCAAAAAAAAAAAACTAATTTAGAAGGTTTGATTTGGGGGAATAGAACAGATATCCCCTTAGACGATAATTTAATTACAATAGAGCTAAAAATTTTATTCATTGTTCCTAGCTATAAAAACAATTCATTTGTCAAGAATGTAACTGAAGGAGTTAGGCTGATGGCTCAGCAGTTAACAGCACTTGCTGTTCTTACAGTAGGCTGGGTTCAATTCCCAGTACCCAGATGGTGGCTCACAGCCATCAGTAACTATAAGTACAGAAGAATAATTGATGCCCTTTTCTATTCTCTGAGGACACCAGTTATGTACATAGTATACATATATACATTTTGAGCAAAAGATTCAGATACACTAAATAAAATGGTTTAAATCAAAAAAAAAGAGAAAACAGTTAAAAATTCAAGAGAATATAGGTACAAAGTAGAAAATGAAACTCCAATATTAATGATAAGCATAAGGATTGAAATATCAGCTAAATATATTAAAAACAATAAAAAATAATTTTCATTTTGGATGAGCTATTTTGAGGGTCATTTTAAAAGTACTCATTTGCTCTACAGAGGATATAGAATAAACAAATTCAGAAAACTCAGAGTCCTTTATGGTCTCAGAACACTTTTGTCACCACTGATGTGTGTGTGTGTGTGTGTGTGTGTGTGTGTGTGTGTGTGTGTGTGTGTCTGTGTTGGGGGTGGGGATTTCTCCTGCATGCTAAGTAAGCAATTTCTTTCATTGATACCACCTGGGAGCCCTCTAATTTAGTTAATTTTGTCATTGGAAGCTCAATCCTTCAAGATTGTCTGAAAGCCTTGATTCTCTGTACTTTATTGTTTCCTGAAGCCAGTGATGATCACATAGGTACCTAAGGACTGCCTGTGATTAATCAATTAATTAGCATGTCAAATGCAAATTGTTTTAGGAATTATATGCTAGGAAAAGAGGGAGAAGACAAGCATATGTGTCTCTGTGTGTGTGTGTGTGTGTGTTAAACATATCTATCTCACAAACTTGTTAGGCTTAAATAAGAAAATGTTTGTTATTTGCAATATACTACCCACGCATAAGATTTTAAAATACATTTTTTATAGAGTTCAGTGTAATTTTTGTAAATTAGTCAATTTGAAAATCAAATTAAATGTTCCAGTGAGGTATGGTCCTAATTTTTGGAAACTTTAGCTACCTGAAATCATTAAGATAAAACAAAGCACCAATTAATTTATCAAAATTGATGTATAGAACTTTATTAAACAATTAAATAGCAAAAGTAATTATAAATTTGTCACCAAATATATTTCATCAGCATCAGCAGTTTTTATGTGTATTACTAATCCTTTACCCCACCTTTTGTTTTATGAGAATGATGGTTAGATCTTTCTCTAGCCTGAGCTCATAGCTTGGGGCTAACGATACAAGAATGACAGAAAGATTTAACACAAAGTTCCTTAAGTCTTTTTGCTTCTGCCTTCTCTATGACCAAGAGAAGAATGTTCATGTTATAAAAGGTCAACAAGTATGGGAAGGAGGTAAATCCCAAGGTAGGTGAGACCATTGTATGAGTATATGAAAGCAGCTGTGTGTTATTAACTAAGCCCAATTCATTTGATCTGGCAGAACTCCATTCCAGTCTTCTGACAGGACTTAACACGGATCTTGTTTAACTGCTGTTGGGAAACTTTTGACTGGGCAATGTTTCAGGATATGAGATATGAAAAAGATATTTGTTTTAATTTGAACAAAAATAAAGGCAACATTTATAAACAAAATGAAAGTAGATATTCCCTTATAAAACCTATAGCATCACTGCATCAGAGTATCAATTTCTCTTCCTAAAATAAATTTTACTGGTGATATATTTCTATCCAGAATAAATTGACTTGTTAGAGAAAATATGACCTTGGTTCTGGACAGATTATCAAATTCTTTGTGTGTGCACATGCAGTGAAGTAGGCTTTATGATTCTGGAAAATTTTTAGGGATGCAGCATTTCCCAAAGTGTGTCAAAAACAATTCTAGCTTTACAAAGAAGTGTTTTATGACCTACTAGGTTTAATATGTATCTGGTTAAATACAATTTGTGGGATAGCTTTATTACTATAGTATCCATAGCCTTTAAAAGATGATATACATTTTGAACATAATTTTCAACTGGATCTACTGTGCGTGGTGTTTATCAAATTTTTGTTGACAATGAAACATGTTTTATGTATAATATATCTCTAATATATTATTTATGGAATAATGTGGTTCATATTTTTCTGTATGACTTTTTATTCTGGATATATTTGAATGGATTCAGAAAGTAAATGAAAATTCATACCTAGTATTTAATTCTAACCATAACATGAAATCATATCAAAGAACATTTGATCATCTGTATAAGCATACCTTTCACACTCAAAGAGAGATCTTTTGGGGCCAAAACCATCAATCTCACTGGAAACGTTTTTAATGTTTATCCCAAAGCTAGCAAGTCAGAACTCTAGAGCTATGATCCAAACATTGGTTCTAATAAGCCTTATTAATAATTAGAAACTTCTGGTGATACACACACACACACACACACACACACACACACACACACACACACTGAAATTGGCCATATAACTACTGACACTACAGAAATAAAAAGGATAATCAGGTATTCTATGAACAACTCTATTAATACATACTGTATAATTCAGGAAATGGAGCAATTCTTTGGAAATCACATATTAGTACAAATTAGTCAAATTGAAATGTATGAAAAGAGTTTGAAGTCACAGTTATTACTTTTCACAAAGAAAAATTCTGAGAACATTAAACATTTAAGAAAAATATATCTCTTACTTTGTCTGTCTGTGTCTCTTCTTGCTCCTCTTTCCTGTTTCCTCTCTCTACTTCTCTCCCTCAGTTGAACCTAGAGCTTTATATTTGCTTATAAAGACATTCTTCCAATACTAACACCAGAAAAAGATGATATAAGAAACCTATACAATGAAATCCAACAAAATATGAACAGACTAAAAAACTTACAACACTTAATATATTTTGACCAAGTGGGTTTTATGTAAGTGTTGTGGCTTGATTAAGTATGGTCTCCATAGACTCATATATATGAAACTGGGGAAGATTAGAAGGTGTGGCCTTTTTGGAGAAGGTATGTCATTAGAAATGGGCTTTGAGATTTTAAAGGCTCAAACCAGGACCAGTCAGTCCCTCCCTCTACTTGTGGATAACTATTGCTCTAGTGCCATGCCTGTATGCCTGCTATCTGCCGTGATCCCCATTATGATGCTCAGGGAATCACCCTCTGAAACTGTAGGCAAGCCCCATATTAAATAAAAACCACATGGTATTGATACAGAGATGGACAGGTAGATCAGTGGAATAGAATTGAAGACCCAGAAATGAACCCACACACCTATAGACACTTGATCTTTGACAAAGGAGCCAAAACCATCCAGTAGAAAAAGAAACAAAGCATTTTCAACAAATGGTGCTGGTTCAACTGGCAGTCAGCATGCAGAAGAATGGAAATGGTTCCATTTTTATCTCCTTTACAAAGCTCAAGTCCAAGTGGATCAAGGACCTCCACATAAAACCAGATACGCTCAAATTAATAGAAAAGAAAGTGGGGAAGAGCCTCGAACACATGGTCACAGGGGGAGGTTTCCTGAACAGAACACTAATAGCTTATACTCTAAGATCAAGAATTGGTAAATGGGACCTCATAAAATTACAAAGTTTCTGTAAGGCAAAAGACACTGTCAATAGGACAAAATGGCAACCAACAGATTGGGAAAAAGATCTTTACCAATCCTATATCTGATAGAGGGCTAATATCCCATATATACAAAGAACTCAAAAAGTCAGACTGCAGAGAACTAAATAAGTCTATTTAAAAAATTGAAAAAAAAAAAAGATACGTTTTTGGTTGTAAGCCTAGCCTCTAATAGCTGAGCCATACAACTCACAGACCACATGAAGCTCAAGAAGGAAGACCAAAGTGTGGGTGACTCAGTTTTTCTTAGAAGGGGTAACAAAATGCTCAAGGGAGGAAACATGGAGACAAAGTGTAAAGCAGAGACTGAAGAAAAGGCCATCCAGAGACTACCCCACCTGGGGATCCACCCCATATACAGTTACCAAACCTAGACACTATTATGGATGCCAACAAGTGCTTGATGATGGGAGTCTGATATAGCTGTCTCCTGAGAGGCTCTGCCAGTGCCTAACAAAAGCAAAGGCAGATGCTCACAGCCAACCATTGAACTAAGCATGGGTCCCCAATGGAGGAGTTAGAGAAAGGACTGAAGGAGCTAAAGGGGTTTACAACCTATAGGAAGAGCAATAGTATCAATCAAGCAGAAATCCCAGAGCTCCCAGGAACTAAACTACCAACCAAAGAATACACATAGAGGCACCCATGGCTTCAGCTGCATACATAACAGAGGATGGCCTTGTTGGACATCTATGGGAGGAGAGGCCCTTGGTCCTGACAAGGCTTGATGCTCCAGTGTAGGAGAATGCCAGGGCAGGGAGACAGGAGTGGGTGGGTAGAGGAGCCCCCTCATAGAAGCAGGGGGAGGGAGAATGGAATAGGGGGGTTTGCAGAGGGGAAACCAGAAAAGGGGATAACATTTGAAATGTAAAATGTAATTTTAAAAAATGGGATACAGAGCTAAATTAAGAATCCTTAACTGAGAATCTCGAATGGCAGAGAAACACCTAAAGAAATGTTCAACATCCTTAGTCATCAGGGAAATTCAAAACAAAAGAACCCTGAGATTCCACCTCACACCAGTCAGAATGGCTAAGATCAAAAACTCAGGTGACAGCAGATGCTGGCGAGCAGGCTGTGAAGAAAAAGGAACACTTCTCTGTTGCTGGTGGGATTCCAAGCTGATAAAACAACTTTGGAAAATAAACTGGCAATTCCTCCAAAAATTGGACACAGTTCTGCTTGAAGACCCAACTACACCACTACTAGGCATATACACAAAAGTTGCTCCAACATATAACATGGAGACATGCTCCACTATGTTCATAACAGCCTTATTTATAATAGCCAGAAGCTAGAAAAAAACCTGATGTTCTTCAACAGAGAAATAGATACAGAAAATGTGGTACATTTATACAATGGAGTACTTGGCTATTAAAAGTGATGACTTCATAAAATTTGAAGGCAAATGGATGGAATTTGAAAATATTGTCCTGAGTGAGGTACCCCAGGCCCAAAAGGACACACATGGCATGTACTCACTAATTAGTAGATATTAGCCCAGAAGCTCAGAATACCTACGATGTAACTCACAGAACATATGAAAGTTAATGAGAAGGAAGATTGAAATGTGGATGCTTTAATCTTACTAGGAAGAGGAAACAAAATAATCACAGGAGATAGAGGGAGGAAGGAACATGGGAGAAAGAGAGGAAAACAGCATGGGTGGGGACAGGATCAGGTATGGGAAGAAGCAGGAGAGAAGTCCAGAGGATCAGGAGAATTAATAGAAATATGTAATTAGTGGGAGTGGGAAACAGGGGAATCACTAGAGAGTCCAAGATGCCAGGGAAGTGTGAGGTGGAGATGACATAAGCTGAAATATCCAACAGAGGGGAGACATCACCTGAAGAGACTACCTCCAGTAGATAGACATGGCCCCCAGTTGAAGGATGGGGCTACCCAACCATCACAA
>NC_045030.1:111647133-111650136 GCF_008632895.1 Mastomys coucha
AGACTGCCCCACCTAGGGATCCATCTCATGTACAGTCACCAAACCCAGACACTATTACGAATACCAAGAAGTACTTGCTGACAGGAGCCTAGTATAGCTGTCTCCTGAGAGGCTCTCCCAGAGCCTGACAAATACAGATATGGATGCTCGCAGCCAACCATTGGACTTAGCACTGGGTCCCCAATGGAGGAGTTATGGGAAGGACTGAAGTAGCTGAAGGGGACTGCAACGCCATAAGAAAAACAACAATAACAACTAACTGGACCACTCAGAGCTCCCAGGAACTAAACCACCCACCAAAGAGTACACATGGGTAGGTCTGTGGCTCCAGCTACATATGTAGCAGAGGATTTCCTTGTCTGGCATCATTGGGAGGGGAGGTCCTTGGTCCTGTGGGGCTTTATGCCCCATTGCAGGGGGATGCTAGAGGAGTGAGGCTGGAATGGGTGGGGGAGCACCCCCTTAGATGTAAAGGGGATGGGGGGTGGGATGAGGGTTTATAGATGGAGACCGGAAAGGGAGACAACACGTGGAATATGAATAAATAAAATAACCAATAATAAAAATAAATGTTTTCTTGTATAAGTTGCCTTGATCACGATGTCTCTTCAAAGCGATTCCTAAGTAATTAAGTCACTAAGAAATGCTGAATAGAACATTCAAAATTAACATAATTCAATGGCTGAAAATAAATGAGTCTATATTCTTCTTATTAAATGAAAACTAGCATATTTGTCAAAATCCTATGTCCATGTCTAATAAAAAATTCTTTAAATTAAGAAAACAAATGAGCCTCCTCATTCTGATAGATTATGGCTACCTCTCTCATAGAGACACACAGACAGACAGACAGACAGACAGACAGACACACACACACACACACACACACACACACACCACCTAGAATGGATATCCTACCTACCTAATGATGAAAGGTTGAATGCTTTATTTTACATTTAGGAATGAACAGGATATCTATTCTGACTACTCTTATTCAATATCATATTTGAAATCCTATAGAATGACAGAGTAAATGAAAATAAAATGGTTTTCAACTATATTTATTTACACATAAAATTATTATCCAAGAGCAAGTCCCAGGGATGCAACTAAACCTTTTTATAAATAATAAATTTATTTGAAAGACTTCAGGATAGAAATTGAAGTTACGAATGTCAATGGTGAGTCTTCATATCATTATGACATAAGATGTTTTGAACAAATTTATTGGCCTGTAACATCCTCCCGAAGATGGATCATAGAAACTGCAATCTTTTCTTCATTTTTTTACTCTTGGAGCTGACCATAAACAATTTAGCTGACCTAACCTAAACAGATAAATACTACACAGAGAAACCAAGACAAATAGTAGACAAGTTATTATGTGTTCTCTTAACCAATCTCTTAGCAATCATATCCATGCAATATACTTTCCATAAACCTCAAAAGTACAATGTTTGGTGAGGATTTTGCTAGAGGAACATGGGGATGTTCATGGGAGATGTCACACACAGAGTGTGGGACCACCATGATCTTTCTTCCAGTCCTAGCCCATTTCACATCTTTTTTTAAATATCTATCTTTATTGGATATTTTCTTTATTTACATTTCAAATGTTCTCCCCTTTCCTGGTTTTTCCTCTGAGATACCCCTATTCTCTCCCCCTCCCCCTGCTCACCAACCCACCCTCTCCTGCTTCCTGGATATGGCATTCCTGGGGCACAGAACCTTCACAGGCCTCTCCTCCCATTGATGACTGATTAGGCCATCCTCTGCTACATATACAGCTGGAGCCATGAGTCCCACCATGTGTACTCTTTGGTTGGTGGTTTAGACCCTGGGAGCTCTGAGGGTACTAGTAAGTTCATATTGTTGTTTCTCCTATGGGGCTGTAAACCCCTTCAGCTCCTTAAATGGGACAGAGTCCATCCTATATTTCACATCTTTATCAGTATATTTTACAATATTCTTCATAATAGACATGTGTGTTTCCCTGTTATGTGAGCTACTTTAGAAAATAAATTGAGCCCAAAGAGTGTATTGTGGAAATCCCAATTGTAAATCAAGTCTGTCATAAGCACAGGTAAAAATAGCCTGGGGCTTGTATCTGGCATCAAAAGTGGGAAGGAATAGTCTTAAAGATTGAGTCCTCAACCAATAAGATTTGACACCATCTCCAGGTGGTGTCAGAATTAAATTGGATTAGAGAACACCCAGCTGGTGTCCACTACGAAATTGATTGCTTGATTGCTAGTGGGGTGAAATCTTTACACCTTTGATCTCACAAAATTTGCTTGTGCTAATTGTAATGTGAGAGTAGATGGAAAATAAGAAATAATCGTAACTGAACAACTGGAAATATAGATCATTCAACAATAACATTCATAATACTCTGACAATAAAATATTAATATATATATATATACCAACAAAATATGTGTAAAATATGTATACTAATACCTATAAAATTCTGATAAGAGAAACAAAAATGATACAGTTAAATGAAAAGGCATTCTAGTATAAATTAGAAGATTCTGATTACTTCAGATGTCAATTTCTTCAAATTGGTTTGTGTTTAATATTTATAATGTTATAAGAAATTAAAATCAATTCCTGCATAATTCAAAACAAGATTATTTGAAAGTTCAGTCTGAAATTTTGTGTGAAAGTAATGGATTAAGAGTAGCCACACCAATTTTGAAAAAAAAATAAACATTAAATATTACAAGCATAGAGGACAAGGGAGTTGAGAATGTATCTCAGAGTCAGAGTGAATGATTAGCATGCTCAAATCCCTTGGTTAACCACTCAGCGCCCTCCCTCTGAAGTTCTAGTAACCTGATATTTAATAATGATTTTAACTGTAAACTTAAATAATCATGTTAAAAACACAGATGGATTTGGAAGAGAATGGCTATATATATTAATACAAATATAGTTGCAAATATAAGGGTTTTTTTGTTGTTGTTGGTTTTTTTGGTTTTTTTTTTTTTTTTTTTTTTTT
>NC_045030.1:111651533-111663711 GCF_008632895.1 Mastomys coucha
CACTAAATAGCTATTAAGATGGAAATAAGTAATGGTGAAAACCTTACCAAGTACAGACAAAGATAAAGAGCACCTGGGACTCAGCATCATTTGCTGACAGAAATGCAAACTGTGATATAGTGACTTCTGAAGACAGGCAGTTTCTTATAGAATCAAACATCCTTACCACATGATCCAGCAACCAACCGTATCTTAGGCGTTTTAGTCTATGTTCACCCAAATGTCTGTGATTGAATATTTATTGAAGCTATATTTACGATTACTAAAATCTTTACATAGTCCAGATACCCTTCTACTTCGGAATATTTGTTAAATACGATTCTATTCAGCAGTAAAAGAAAAAGGAATAAAATATTTGTATTCTAGATGCATAAATGGAACCTTAAATTCACTTCATAAGTAAAAGAAGTCAGACTCAAAAAGCAATATAAAGTGAAATTTATTTTATGACATTTGGAAAATTAAAAAAAAAAATAGAAAGTTAGAAACAAGATTAGTGCTTGTAAGGGTTAGATCTGAGAGGAATGGCAATTATAAAATGTTAGCATGAACAATTTCCAGTATCAACTTTGATAGTAGATATAAAAATTTTGTCAAAAACTGTAGAACTGGACACTGTAAATGATGAGTTTTCCTGTATGTGAACTACGTTTTAATTCTTAAAGACTCACAAAATTCCCTGTAAGTAATACATGAGGTGTAAACCAAGTTGTGATATAGAGAGAACTATATTTTTATTATTTAGTTTGGATCTTATTTCCATTTTGGGGAAGATGGAGATCAAACCCAGGACCTTGGACATTCTAGGCTCTCTACCATTAAGCTACATACACATCCTAAAGTGTCTGCTTCTTAAATGCTCTTTTCTTTGATGTCAGGTTATTTATAGATGTGATTATTGATTTCCAAGAATATATGGACTTTTGTTTAACTTTTTACAATTGATTTCTAGCTTAAAAGTATTGTGGTTACAGAACATGATGTAAACGATTTTAATTTTTAAAAACTTGATACTTTCTTTATGACCTAATGTAAACTCAATATTGAGAATTATATGTACTAAGGAAATGCATATGTGGTTCTTGAAGAATATGATATTTTATGTGTGTGTATTAGCCGTGTTTGTTATTTGCATTATTCAAACAATACATATCTGGGCTCTTTTTTTCCTCACACATTTGTTATAAAGATAGAGGCATTCCCAGAGCTCCCAGGGACTAAACCACCAACCAAAGAGTACACATGGAGGGACTCATGGCTCCAGCTGCATATGTACCAGAAGATGGCCTTATCTGGTATTAAAGGGAGAAGAAGCCCTTGGTCCTGTGAAGGCTAGATGACCCAGTGTAGGGTAATGCCAGGGCAACGAGGCAGGAGTGGGTGAGGGTGAGGGAGAACCCTTTTAGAGGCAAACGAGAGGGCAGATGTGATGGGGGGTCTGCAGAAGGGATATCAGGAAGGGGGACAACATTTGAAATGTAAATAAAAATAACCAATTAATAAAAAGAGAGAGGGAGGATACTAAAATTGTTCCTGAGATTTTTTTTCATTTGTCAGTTTCACTTAGTACTTAAGAAGTTTTTGATTCATGTATTTTATTTATCTTTGCAGTATACTTTATATTTTAATATACACACACAGAGACACACAGACACAGACAAAGACACACACACACACACACACACACACACTTCATTTTGGTCACATCTGTCTTCTACTTCCTTCCAACTCCTTCCATCCCACCCAAATATCTCCTATCAACCTCCTAAATTTATGGTTTATTTAAAAAAGAATTATAACTCACACATATGTTCACATATATGAGTTCATCCATTGAGATACAGGCATTATACCAATGCTCACCCCGCAACAAAGAAAAATGGCTACCCCTCCCGTCCATCAACTTCCATTAGTTCTTCAGCTATGGTCACAATATCAGGAATCACACCACACTGAAGTTCTTAACTCTCTTGATTGAGTAGAGGTATTATGGAAGTAGACACAGCTGTTGGGAGTTCATGTGTGTAATAGCTATGTTATGCCCAGAAAACAGCATTTCGTAGCATTCCTCCTTCTCATGTCCCTGCTCTTGCATTCCTCTGTCCTGTCTTCTTCAGCTTCCCCTCAGCCATGTGATGGGATTAATATAGATTCTCCATTTATAGCTGAGCACTCAGAGTTGCTTACTCTCATCACTTAGAACAGTTATGACTTTGCACTAGTCACTGCATTCTGCAATAAGAAGTTCCCCTAACTAAGGTTGATACTAAGCAGAAATAATACAAATAAAAACACAAATATTTAGAAGGTGGTTTGGAAACATGATGTCAATAGATTCTCTCCTATAGCCCATGGATTCCTTAGCCAAGTATTTGACTATGCTTTCAGTACCAAATATGAATTCCCTCCTGTGGAGCAAGCTTCAAATCCAAGTCTTAAATCCAATCAAGTGAATGATCACCACCCCCAAAACAATGTTACAATGATTCCACTAATGAGCCCATATTGCCTAGCAGGTCATTATTGTATTGGACCAGTTTGGGGTAAGACTACTGATTTCTTTTCTCTTACAGCAGTCTGCATAGCAATTTCCAGCACTATAAAATCTAGCCAGCAGACCAAGTATATTCAAATTTCATATTACCTTCCCTATGAATTGAATGTTTTGGTAGCATTGTTACTTCAAGGTCTCCACTAGTATTTGTGTGTGTGTGTGTGTGTGTGTGTTTGTGTGTGTGTGTCTTCAGGTAGAGGTATATATACTGGCTAATCTTATGTGAACCTGATGTAAGCTAGACTTATCTGAAATGAGGGAACTTCGATTGAAAATAAAATGCCTCCAATAATATCAGGCTGGAGGGCATTTTCTTAATTAATGATTGATGAGGGCCCAGCTCACTGTGAGTGGGTCCATTCCTGGGCTGGTGGTCCTGGGTTCTAGAAGAATCCAGGCTGAGCAAGCCATGATGAGCAGGCCAGTAAACAGCAGCTCTCCATGTCCTCTACATCACCTTCTGCCAACATGTTCTGCTCTGTTTCTGTTCTGAGTCCTTCCTTCAATGATAAACAGTGATATGGAAGTGTAAACTGAATAAACACTTTCTTCTTCACCTTGCTTTTTGGTCACAGCACTTCATTGCAGCAGCAGAAAACCCTAACTAAGACAAGGTGCTTATGTGGTTCCGTGTATGTGTGCTGTCATGTAGAAGCCAGAGAACACCTATCCCCCAGTTCCAAAGACTTTATTGTTTTACAGAAGACTGTCTTAATTAGGATTTCATTGTTATGAATAGGCACCATGACTAAGGCAACTCTTATAAAGGCAAATATTTAATTGGGGCTGGCTTAGAGTTTCAGAGGTTCAGCCCATTATCATCATGACAGGAAAAATGGCAGCATCCAGGCAGGCATGGTGCTGGAGGAAAAACTGAGAGTTCTACATCTTGATCTGAAATTTCATAATTTGGGGGTTGTTTTAATATATACATGTGCAATTGTATTGAATCAATGTTCCCACTTCCTTGAAAGGCATTTTCACTGGTAATAGAAGTTCATGTGAACAGTAAATTCCTTGAAGTATATTGAAGATATAATTGCCTTTTTCTTTTTGTCTTTTGGTTATAGAGATAATCGGTTGCCATTTTAATGTGCTGTTTTAGGTAATTCTTTGTTCTGATGTATTTGATTTTTTCTGTTTTGTTAGTTGTACTTTCACTGTACTATATTTAAGTATTTATTAATTTAAATGAATTTATGTTATTTTGCAATACTGGGACTCAAAGACAGGGCTTTATACATATTAGACAAATGTTTTACCACTGAACTAGAACTCAGTGAGGTTTTTAAAATTTCACCTCACTAAATTCATTGGGTGCATTAATGTAGTAGATCTACGTCTTCCATTCATCTTCAGAAATGTTGTCATTATCTTTCCAATATTGTTGCTGCTCCATTCCTTCTTTTCAATTCTTGGGATTCAGAATAGGTATGAATAAAAATTCTCACACTGGGGCTGGCAAATGGCTGGGTGGGTAATGGAACTTACAAGCAGATCTATCAATTGGAGTTTGTTCCCTCAATCCAAAAAGATGACAGGAGAAAACAAACTCACAAATGATATGATGATATACACATCATAGGACATATGCACCTGCACACATGTGAACATGTGTGCACACACAAACATATATACACACAGAGAGAAAGAGAGTAAAGACAAAAAGATAAAAAATTCTCACAGTGTTTTCTTATATTGTGCACAGTCTGCTATTAATACTGTCCAATGATCTGTAGTTGGATATTTTCTATCATGGGAATACTAGGATTTAATTTTAACTATAGCAGGTTAAGTTATGGTCAGTCAAAAAGTTTCACCAGAAGGCCAACTTTGTATTCTTTGTTAAATTCTTTGACAATTTGACAATTTGACAATTTGACAATGCCCTATCCCCACAAATTCTCTGGTATACAGTATGAGAATATGGTGAGCATTCAGGTAGTATCATGGTTTAAATATGCTTGGCCCAGGGAGTGGCACTATATTGAAGTGTGGTCTTGTTGGAATATGTGTTTCACTGTGGACATGGGCTTTAAGACTCAAACCACCAACCAAGGAGTACACATGCAGGGACCCATAGCTCCAGCTGCATATGTAGCAGAGGATGGCCTTGTTAGGCATCAGTGACAGGAGAGGCCCTTGGTTTTGTGAAGACTCGATGACCCAGTGTAGGGGAATGCCAGGACAGGGAAGCAGGAGTGGGTGGGTTGGTGAGCAGGGCGAGTGGGGAGGGGATAGGAGGTTTTCAGAGGGGAAACCAGGAAAAGGGATAACATTTGAAATGTAAATAAAGAAAATATCCAATAAAAAAGAAAACACTAAAACAAACAAACAAACAAAACATCCTCACCCTAGCTGCCTAGAAGTCTGTCTTCTACTAGTAGCCTTCAGATGAAGATGTAAAACTCTCAGCTCCTCCTGCTCCATGCCTCCCTGGATGCTGCCACGTTCCTACCTTGATGATAATGGACTGAACCTCTGAACCTGTAAGCCAGCCCCAATTAAATGTTGTTCTTATGAGAGTTGCCTTGGTCGTGGTGTCTGTTAACAGTTGTAAAACCCTAACTAAGACAGGCAGTAAAACTCACACTACTGTCAGTGCCATTTATCATTGATTCCTCTTGGAGGTTTTATTTCTCAGTTTTATAAAACTAGTCTACAAGAACTCATCGATTATAGTGTGCTTTCCATTTTGGCAAGGATTCTCATTGACACTTCTACTTAAATATTTCTGCTCTGGCAAGTTGCCATTTTCTGTCTATCTCACAAGTTTTGGGTGTAGTCGCTTACACATATAATCTCACTTCCCCAATGAATCTATGAAGATTTTCTAAATTTTCAGGTTTGGTTTTAGTTTTTTTTTAGATTTTTGCTATTTAGAGTGCCAATTATCAAGCTAATTACATGCAATGCCTAAACCTGGAAATTTGATAATATTATGTAATTTTTATCTAACTTTTATTGTTATGTGAAGAGATTAGTGTCAAAGTTTATCTACTATTATGTTACAAAGTAATACATTAAAAAGAAGCAGGCTATAGCTCTTGTCTAATAAAATTTTATTAAAATTAAGCTAAAGATGTAGGAGGCAAAGTGCATGCTTAACATTTTCTGTGTATCATCACTATAAGCATAAAAGATTGTAAAACTATGTAGCAGTCCAGGTTTTCCTGGTAGAATGTTGTTTGCCAAATCCTGGATTAAATTAGCAGAATTCTACATGTGAATGTGTGTGTTCTATAGGTGAGTAGGTACATGTAAAAGCCAAGAGTAAAATTTTGCTATTGTTCTTCAAGTACTATCTACCTTGTTTGTCTAAAAGTAACACTCAATTTTCTGATAACTTATAGATATGTCTCTCTTTGGTTCTGCAGCACTGAGATTTCACACTCTTGTCACTATGCACAACTTTTAATGTGAGTGCTGGGGTTTGAACTTAAGTTCCCATGTTATGCAGTTGAGCTATCTTCTGAGCTACTACTGCTTGCCTTGTAAATATTAAATTAAAGCTGAAGACATTAGCTAAGTCAAACAGTCTAAATG
Organism: Mastomys coucha; assembly: GCF_008632895.1. Lineage (NCBI taxonomy): Eukaryota > Metazoa > Chordata > Mammalia > Rodentia > Muridae > Mastomys > Mastomys coucha. The sequence goes on from NC_045030.1 coordinate 111,657,634, forward strand.
AATTATCTTGTTATAAATACTTGATTTATATTCACATGTGGTTAAAATTATGGGATCAAAACTTACTTTAATGCCCAAAGTAGACAATGGTATTATCTACTAATACCATTGGTCTAAGAAAATCATAGACCAATATCTGTCAAGAAACTTCAATTATGTAATAACAAATATAATATACATGAAAACAATGGACTCAGATATATCATAAATATGACATGCATTGTATATATATATACATGTCATGTGTGTGTGTGAGAGAGAGAGAGGAGAGAGAGAGAGAAGAGAGAGAGAGAGAGAGAGAGAGAGAGAGAGAGAGAGAGGGAGAGGAAACCTACCCACCAAAAGATCAGGAACAGCACAAGAATGTCACATCTTATACTTGCTTTACTGAAGGTTCTAGTTAATCCAGTAGAATGAGAGAAAATGGAGAAAAAGTAGGACAAGGGGACAAAAAGAGAAGAAAAAATAAGGTTCCTGCCTGGTAGATCAGTATTGGTACAAACATTTTGTAAGGGATAAACTGATTTCTGCTTATATTTGAGGCCTGCTTCATCAGAAAGAACTCATGCCTCATGCAGTAAACATAGTCAAAAGTCCATGGCAGGAGAAGTTACTGGCCTTATTATTGTTATTTTGCTAACTGGTCATGTTTTCAAAGTGCCTTATTCTCAACTTTAGTCAGAGAAGCTTCTTTTTTTTGCAGTAGTCAAAAGTCAGTACAAAGACTTATAACTGGCCAAAGTGCTGAGTATAAGTGACTGACTGTAAGTGCTATGCCTGAATCAGGACATCTTTACCACACCTGAATCCAGCCACTCTACTTACAAGGCCCAGAAATATCACAGGGAAGGATGCAGAATAAATGTAAGAATAAAAGGTTGGGGAGAAGTGCTGTGAAATACTATATTCTGGACATGGTTATTATACCAGTGAAATTATGACAGCTGTTATCAGCACAGGATCAAGACAAAACATTTTAGCACAGATGAGATAGACAATAAACAAGATGTAGCCCTAATTGAGGGGGATGTTGGCAGTTGAGAGCTGGTGCAGAGTGGAGTAGTTGTTGGTCAATACTATTGACTTAATAGAAGTTTGGAACTGTACAAGTAGGAGGAGATACAGGGCAAATTTGAGGAATGAATATTTTTACAAGAAATAAAAAAGGTTCCAATATTAATAAATGATTATAGGAAAATATATCCATCTATATGTGTGTCTATGTGTGTTATATTAATCACTTTACTATATAAAAGAAATTAATAGTGGAATTTGAAATTAAAATTATCATTTATGGTATTACCACTAAGATGAAATAATTAGGTATTGTTAAAAATATATTAAAACTTTATGAGAAAACCCACAAACTTCTGATGAAGTAAATTACAATAACTAAAGAAATGAAGAGAAATTTCATCCCCATGGATAGGGAGATGAATGTTTTCAAGATGTCAGCATCATCCAACTTGATGTATAACATCAATAAAATCCTAGTCAAAAATCCTAACAAGTTAATTTTGGCTGTCAACAAAGTGAAATGCTTAAATTCATAAATTTACATGAAAATGCAGAAGACAAGTTAGTATAATTTTAGTAGAGTTGAAAAAATCTGGAATATTATACTACCTAGCATTTAGACTTAGTATAAAAACACATTAATCTGGACAATGGGGCAATGGTCAAAGTACAGATTAGTATATTAATGGGTATAGGTGAGAGCTCAGAAGTGGACAATATAAAATATAACCAACTGAATTTTGACACAGGAGCAGATGTGGCTTGTCACCTTCTCTAGCATAGCAAAACATGACAAAAACAACAAAAACTCATCTTGACACAAACAATTTGAGACAGGGTTTCAGAGCATTAAATTCTCATATTTGACATGTTCCACTAGTGTGGTTATATATTGAGAAAGAGCACAGTGGTAGAAAAAGAAACATATGAATAAGAAAATTTATTCCTTTATGGTGACCAAGAATCAAAGATGTGGCATGTCCTTACATGACCTACTTCTTCTAAGTAGGTCTTATTAGTTAAAACTTCTATAATCTCTCAAAATAATGGTGCTAGATGGAGACCAAACATCAGCATAGTTTCCTACAGAGTACATCCCATTCTCAAATCATAACAAAAGGAATGATCTGTAGCAAAAATTACATATTTTACAAACAGTGCTAAAACAACTTGATATTCAAATATGTGCCAAAACAGTGTACAACAAGTTTTTAAGTGCACCAAAATACACTTCAAAAGGTTTTACATACCTAAATGTATAATACGAAGCTATAAAGCTTCTATAACATTGCAAAGTAAAAAATGTAGATGACCCCTTGGGTTTGGTGATTTTATTCATTTTTAGATACAGTATCAAAGGCATAATCCACTACATACAGAATTGATAGACTAAATTTCATTTAAACCTAAACACTTTGTTCTATAAAAGATACCATCAAAAAATGAAGACTCAGCCCACAGACTGGGAGAAAATATTTTTCAAATGCATATTTGACAAAAGCCACAGTAAATAAAATATTATGGAATTCAATAATAAAACCCCAACTCAAATGAACTAAAAACTTTAATAGACACTTCATCAGACACATCAAAGATGAATGAGGGGCAACATGCCTGTGGACAAATACTGAGTGATTTATCCCATTAGAAAAATGTTAATCAGAATACTGGGTCACTATTACATGTTTTGTAGAGTAGTAAAATTCTATAGCACTGGCAAAAAGAAATGCTAGTGAAGGTTTGGAGTAATAGAAGCTAACATTTTTGTTGATAAGGAGGAAGGCACATCCATTTTTGAAAACAGTTTTATAGTTTCCTATCAACCTAAATGTAATTTTATCATAGGACCTAACAACTTCACTGCATGCTATCTATCCAAAAGATTGGAAACATCCATGCAAAAGATAGAGTGCTGTTTATAACAGTTTAATTTTAATTATTAAAACAGAAACATCCATGGTGTCTTTCAGTAAGTAAATCACTAATAAGCCATGGAATAAATAAATTGTGGTACTCATATAGTATAAGAGTACTCAGCAATAAGTAGAAGCTACTAACCCATAGGGAGACATAAAGGGACTACAAGCCCTTATTTCAAAATTAAAGAACCAATATCAAAGTTTACCTCATGTGCAATCCCAATTCTGGTATACATCAAGGGATAGGGCTAAGAAAAAGCTGTCAGTTATTAGAAAGTCATATTGTTTAGTTGTTGGGAGGGAGAAGGGGTTTAATAGAAAGAACAAAGTAGATGTTTGGGAGCCAAAAATGTTACTCTGTATAATACACAATGTTGACATATATTTGTCCAAACCCATATAATGTAGACCAAGAGTGAAACCAAGCACAAGTAATAGAATTTGGTGATAATACAATCTCAATATACATTATTTTAAACTTTTTACTTTATTTTTTTGAAAACTTCATACAGAAATCCTGTATTTACATCATTTCTACATGACCTTCTATCTCTCTATATTCCTCCCATGTCCTGTACAAACTCCCAAATTCATGATCTTTAGTTATTATTGTTATACACATGTACATACAAATATATACATATATGTATATATAAATAGAACCTGGTGAGTCCATTTAGTGATGTGTGTATATGTGTCTGTGTGTGTGTGTGTGTGTATGTGTCTGTGTGTGTGTGTGTGTGTATGTGTGTGTGTGTGTGTGTGTGTGTGTGTGTATCTGTGTATATCTCTGTTTGGGGCTGAGCATTTGAAATTGGACAAAGCTGATCAGGAAACATCGCAGAAGTGGAGGAAGAAAGACTTAAGAGACATTGGAAAGAATGACTGTTTCAAGACAGTGTTATCTATATGACAGAATTGTACCCATGAAATCTTAACAACCTGGTAGTATAAATAATGCCTGTACAAAGACAACACCTGTAGATATTAACTCTTTCCAAACAGTTCCATTAATTGGGGACTAAGCAATTCAAATACATGAGCCTATGCATGCCATCCTCATTCAAACCAATGTCTTTAGTTATATTTCCCATTGCTGTGATAAAATGCCCCAATAAAATCAGCGTCTGGAAAAAAAGCCTTTATTTTGGCTCACAGTTTGAGTGTACCTTCTAATATGAAGAGAAATTCTGATGACAAGATACTGAGGGAGCTAGTCATATATTATTCATATTTAGGAAGAAGAGAATAATAAGTCATCCTGCTCAGAGAGCTTTATCCTTTTTGTTGTACTTATTTATTTCTTCTTCTTGAAGGAAAAATGTACTTTAGTGGAGCCCACAGTTAACAGACTTTGAATTTTAAAAGATATTGGACATTTTAAATTGATTGAACTTTTAATATATAAAGACTGTGGGACTTTAGATCTTGGGGATGAATAAGAAACTAAGGGTTTATGTTTAATAGAGATGTGTTTGTGTGTCAAGTTGACAAGGGGTCAATTGTACTGGCTGGTTTTGTGTGTCAACTTGACACAGGCTGGAGTTATCACAGAGAAGGGAGTTTCAGTTGGGGAAGTGCCTCCATGAGATCTAGCTGTGGGGCATTTTCTCAATTAGTGATCAAGGGAGTAGGGCCCCTTGTGGATGGTGCCATCCCTGGGCTGGAAGTCTTGGGTTCTATAAGAGAGCAGGCTGAGCAAGCCAGGAGAAGCAAGACAGTAAGAAACATCACTCCATGGCCTCTGCATCAACTCCTGCTTCCTGACCTGCTTGAGTTCCAGTCCTGACTTCCTCTGGTGATGAACAGCCATGTGGAAGTAAGCTAAATAAACCCTTTCCTCCCCAACTTGCTTCATGGTCATGATGTTTGTGCAGGAATAGAAACCCTGACTAAGACAAATTTCATTTATTTATTTATTTATTTATTTATTTATTTATTTATTTATTTATTTCTACATTCCAGTCATTGCCCCACTGCTGGTCTGCCCTGTGACTGTTCTTATCCCATTCCTCCTCCCAGTGTCTCCAAGAGGATGTCCCCACTCCTCAATCCCCACTCCATCAGAATTCCCCACTCCCTGGGGCCTCAAATCTCTTGAGGGTTAGGTGCACCTTCTCCCACTGAGGCCAGACCAGGCAGTCCTCTGCTGTCTATATGTTGAGGGCCTTGGACCAACTAGTGCATTCTGCCTGGTTGGTGGCTCAGTGTCTGAGAAACCTCCTAGGTCAAAGTTAGTTGAGACTGCCGGTCTTCCTATGAGGTTACCCTTCTTCTCAGCTTCTTCCAGCCTTTCATTAATTCAAACACAGGGGTCCCCAACTTCAGTTCATTGATTGGGTGTATCTTCTTCTGTCTTGGTCAGCTGCTTGTTGGACCTATAGAAGGCAGCCATGCTAGTCTACTGTTTGTAAGCACACCAGAACACCATTGCATCAGTAATAGTGTCAGACCTTAGAGTCTCCCAAGAGATGGATCCAAAGTTGGGCCTGACACAGGACCTCCTTTCCCTCAGTCTCTTCTCAATTTTTGTCACTGCAGTTCTTTCAGACAGGAACAATTCTGGGTCAGTGTTTTGACTGTGGAATGGCAACCCCATCCCTCATTTGATGCCCTGTCTTTCTACTGGAGGTGGACTCTACAAGTTCCCTCTACCTACTGTAGGGCATTTCATGCTTTCCTTTTCCATTTTATATTTTTTGACTTCTTTGTCAAAGATTAAGTGTTCATAAGCACGTGGTTTTATTTCTGAATCTTCAGTTCTATTCCATTGATCAAGATGTCTGTCTCTGCACCAAGACCATGCAGTTTATATCCCAATTGCTCTGTAGTACAGCTTGAGGTCATTGATGGTGAAACTCTGAGATGTTCTCTTATTGTTAAGAATTGTCTTTGCTGTCCTGGGTTTCTTATTCTTCCATATGAAATTGAGAATTGCTCTTTCCATGTCTGTGAAGAATTGTATAGGAACTTTAATGGGTATTGTGCTGAGTCTGTAGATTACTTTTGGATCAGATGGCCATTTTTACTATGTTAATTCTACCAATTCATTAGCATGAGAGATCTCTCCATTTTCTGAGGTCTTCTTGGATTTCTTTCTTGAGAGACTTGAGATAGTATCAAAATTAACAAAGTTAGAAAT
>NC_045030.1:111664342-111665927 GCF_008632895.1 Mastomys coucha
TTCAAAGAAAATCTTCAATATATACCTATAAGTAAATAAAACAAGTATTTAAAACTTCTACAGTCCAAATTCAAAGTATATTGTAAGGTGTTTAAAAATTCATGCATTTAGGCAGGCGGTGGTAGCTCACACCTTTAATCCCAGCACTGGGGAAGCAGAGGCAAGGGAATTTCTGAGTTCGAGGCCAGCCTGGTCTACAGAGTGAGTTCCAGGACAGCCAGGACAACACAGAGAAACCCTGTCTCGAAAAACCAAAACCAAAACAAAACAAAACATGTATTTAGTATGAGATTAGACAGTTTTTCAAGGGATGGAAAGCTCAAGATCTTATAAAATTTGGTGACCTAAAGAATAATGCATATTTTAAATTATTAAGCTATTTATGTAAATGTGAAGATGTAAGACTACCCTTAAAGATACCCTTAAAGTGGAAAGGCTTGTTTTCCATGTATTTAGACTAATGTTAAAGTTAGTGTTAAGAAGATGATAGAGAATTTGTGCAGATATATTTCAACTAATAACAAAATAGAACATCCATAACCAGACTCACAGTCACACAAAGAAAAATAACTTTTCTGATCACTAGGAGGAAATGTGGAGCTTTCAATACTTGATATTTGAAATTATTGACCTCCTAGGAACTCCTTCCCTTGCTAAGTCATTAGAGACTCAGTGAAATTCCCATCAAAATAGCAACACAACTCTTCGGGGAAATTGAAAAAAAACCCTTTATTTTCATATGAAAACCCCCATAAAACACAAAACAAAACAAAAAATAGGAGAAAAAATAATCCTGAATTATAAAAGAATTTCTGTAGGTATTATCATCCCAGATTTGTGCTACAGAGTCACAGTAATAAAAAAGCATGGCATTGACATAGAAATATTCACTGTGATCAACGGGACAAAATTGAAGATCTGAACACAAATCTATACACCTACTAGTACTTGATATTTTTTAACAAAGAAACAAACCTACACCAGAGCAAAGAAAGAACCTTCAACAAATTTTGTCAAAGTGGATATCTGTGAATACTGACAGGTATGAGCCTCCATGTGGATGCTGAAAAATGAAACCTGAACCTCTGAAAGAGCAGCTAGTAGTGCTCTTAATTGCTGAGCCATCAAAAAAATATCTATTTTCAATAGAGGAAAGAAAAAGGAAGAAAAATGAAAATATATCAATATCTATTATTCTGTTTAAAATTTAACATCAGATAGATCAAAGACTGCAAAATAAGACCTAATATATTGAACCTGATAGAAGAGAAAGTAGTGAATACACTTGATTTCATTGGCATAGGAAAGGACTTTTTGAGCAAGATATGAGTATTTCCAGCATTAAGATCAACAATTAATAAATGTGACCTTGTGAATCTAATAGGCTTCTGTACAGCAAAGGACACCTTCAGATTCAAAGCTCTCATGTAAAGAAGCAACCTGCAGAATGGACAAACAATATTACCATTTATACATCTAACAGAGTTAGTATTGAGAATGTATAAATAACTTTTAAAAAGCTTACCATCGCCGGGCGGTGGTGGCGCACGCCTTTAATCCCAGCACTTGGAAGGCAGAGGCAGGC